>NW_016108001.1:315262-325710 GCF_001604975.1 Cebus imitator
AAAAAAAAAAAAAAAAAAGCTCTAAGTGATTCTTAGGTAAATTAATGTATGTGAAAAATGCATCAGGACAATAAGTTCAAGTGGCTCTGTTGTTCAGTTGTTCACAATGCCTTAAGTTTCAGGAGCATTATGAGAGGTTTATTGCAAGATATATAATATACTCAAGGGTGTGTACATATATATTTTTAATGACTTTATGTGTTATATTCTTTGTATTTATTTGCTTCAAAGAGAAATATTTCTTCTTCCAATTCATAAAATATCTTCCCAAGAAAAACTTTGTATAGATGTTTTTGTCACTTTTAAGTCTTAAAAAACCTTTATTCATCAGACTCTGAGACATTGGAAGTATTTCAGACAATACCACAGAATTCAATAGCATGGACCAGGTGCTGTGGCTCATGCCTGCAATCCCAGCACCTTGGGAGGCCAAGGCAGGCAGATCACCTGAGGTCAGGAGTTCAAGACCAGCCTGGCCAACACAGTGAAACCCCATCTCTACTAAAAATACAAAAAAATTAGCCAGGTAGGGTGGTTGGTGCCTGTAATCCCAGCTACTTGGGAGGCTGAGACAGGAGAATCATTTGAACCCAGAAAGCAGAGGTTGCAGTGAGCCAAGATTGTGCCACTGCACTCTAGCCTGGGTGACAGAGTGGGACTCCATCTCAGGAAAAAAAAGAAAGAAAAACAAGAATTCTATAGCATGAATCAACTTTATATTCTTCTTTTCTTATTGTTGACCTAGTTATTCATTGTTAATATAATTAGTAGTATTGGGAAATAACTATTGCTCTATCAAAGAACAAATGACCATTGTTACTATCAAAATCTTTGTACTATCTATAATGATTCTAAAACTTGATCTGGGAGAATAAGAATAAAAATAATAGAAGATAAAAAACTTCCTTTTTTTTTGAGAGGGGGTCTTGCTCTGTCACAAGGCTGGAGTGAAGGGGCGCGATCTTAGCTCACTGCAACCTCTGCCTCCCAGGTTCAAGCCATTCTCCAGCTTCAGCCTCTGGGGTAGCTGGGATTACAGGGGCCCGCTGCCACACCCAGCTAATTTTTTTATATTTTAGTAGAGACGGGGTTTCACCATGTTGACCAGGATGGTCTGGATCTTCTGACCTCGTGATCCGCCTGCCTCTGCCTACCAAAGAGCTGGAATTACAGGCATGAGCCACTGTGCCCAGCCATGAGAAAAACTTAATAATTATGAACAATAACTAAACCAATTGAATATAATAATATACCAACACTATTCCATTAAAACAGAGAAATACAAGTTTAGGCTGGCTTGAGCCTATAACCCCAGCACTTTGGGAGGCTGAGGCAGGTGGATCACCTGGGGTCAGGAGTTTGAGACCAGCCTGACCAATATGGTGAAACTCTGTCTTTGCTAAAAATATATAAATTAGCTGGGCATGGTGGTGGGCACCTGGAGTCCCAGCTACCCACGAGGCTGAGGTGGGAGAATTGCTTGAACCCAGGAGGCAGAGGTTGCAGCGAGCCAAGATCATGCCATTGCACTCTAGCTTGGGTGACAGAGTGAGACTCTGTCTCAAAAACAAAACAAACGAAAAAAAAAAACCAGATAAATACAAGTTTAGAAAGTGCAAAGTACAGAAATAGTTCCATTATGTATGAACCTAATGTGTCATATAATAAAGAAAGGAGGGGCCATTCTGAAATGCTTATACATTTGGAAAAATATAGTTTAGATTATTCTTTGATATTATATATCAAAATAAATTCCAGATGAACTAAAGAGAAGGTATAAATATTGAACAATGGAAAAATCAGAAGAAAATAGCATTGAATATGTAATAAGCCTCTGTAGCATGATATTTAAATAAATATATTTAGAAGCAATAATTAGCCAGCTGTAGTGGTCCTAGCTACTTGGGACACTGAGGCAGGAGAATTGCTGGAAGTGACATAATATTAATGTAAAAACATATAGGAAAAATGTTCAGTTTCATTAGAAACCAAAGAAATGCAAACTAAAACAATAATAATACATCAGTTTTCACTTAGGAACTTAGTAAATACTTTAACTTATCATATTGAACAAGCAAGGGTTCTATCTATACAGGTTCTATCATGCATTGTTGAGTCTTCATAAACCTCTGCCCATTGGTCCAGGAATTCCACATATCCATAAATATGTCTAAGGAAATAAAATTCATAAATATTTCTAGGGAAATAAAACTAACGCTCAAACCTAGTGATTCTGCTAGGTATGAGGTTTTAGGAGTTAAAGAAAACAACTTCGTGAAAAAATTTTAAGTAAGAAAGATTAAAGCTTTGAAACAGAAAGCCAGTGAGGGAGGATGGGAGGTGGCGAATGAATATATCTAAGGAAAAGGAAAACATTGCAGTTTTGGAAACATTTAAAGTCAGTTATGTGGAGACATTTGAGGGAAACTGGGGACTAAAGATGATTTTTTCATATTCTTGTAACCTTTCAAGGGATTCCCCTTGCCTGCTACCTAGACAGAGCCAATTCATCAAGATAGGAGAATTGTAAGAGAAAGAGTAATTCATGCAGAGACGGTTATGCAGGAAACCAGAGTTATATTATTACTCAAATCAGTCTCCCTGAACATTCGGGGAGCAGAGTTTTTAAGGATAACTTGGTGAGTGGAGAAAAGCCAGTGAGCCAGGAGGGCTGATTCGTCAGGGATGAAATCACAGGGAGTCCAAGCTGAGTCGGTTTCTGGGTGGGGGCCACAAGATCAGATGAGCCAGGTTATTTATCTGGGTGGTGCCAGCTGATCCATCAAGTACAGGGTCTGCAAAATACCTCAAGCACGGATCTTAGGAGCAATCTAGGAATGGTCAGCATCTTGTAGCCTCCAGCAACATGACTCCTAAACCATAATTTCCAATCTTGTGGCTAATGTTAGTCCTACAAAGGCAATCTAGTCCCCAGGCAAGAGGGAGGTTTGCTTTGGGAAAGGGCTGTTACACTCTTTTTTAAACAATAAACTGTCAACTAACTTTCTCCCAAAGTTAGTTCAGCCTATGCCCAGGAATGAACAAACACAGCTTGGAGGTTAGAAGCAAGATGGAGTTGGTTAAGTTAGATCTTTTTCACTGTCTCAGTCATAGTTTTGCAAAGGCGGTTTCAGTTTCCTTTATCATTTTCAACTTTTAATTTTAGTTGCCATGTTTATAATTTATACACGTTTTCAACCCTGTGTCCCTTGACAAATAAATCACTGAATTGCTGTACTTTTTCACTGTTGTCCATCTTATAATGGCCAAGATCTTTCCCCCCACCAATTCTGCCATTGGCTCACTCATTCTGTTTTCCTCAACAACTCATTAGTATTTCTTGGATTCCAGCTTCCTTCTTTTTAAGATAAAAACAATAGAACCAAATTGTGTTGTTTATCTGTCTCACAGGAATAATTAGACAGTGTCTTTAATATTTATGTGATTTTGGCCAGGTGCAGTGGCTCACACCTGTAATCCCAGCACTTTGGGAGGCCGAGCCGGGTGAGCCAGGATCATGCCACTACACTCCAGCCTGGACAACAGAGTCAGACCCAACTAAAAAAAAAAAAAAAAAAAAAAATCCCAAAACCTAAATTATATCGATTCACAGTTGGTACATTATAAAAACAAAGATTCAAATACCTAAAACACCTTACTTCCTAATTATTTCACTACATTTTACTACTGTCTAGGTTCTTGAGATACCTATGTATATTGTATTGTATGGTAGAAATGCTATAGAATGATGTGCTACCATGCCTCTCGTCTCAACTCTGTGTTCACTGATATATCAGTAGCTTTAAATTAGCCATGGTGTATTTACAATATAGAAATTGGCAAAGGTTGCTAATGAGGGCTCCCTATACCCACCCCCGAGAGCTGGTTAAGCTTGTAAGTAGGAATTTAGTGGTCTCTGATTTGAAGGCAATGATAGGGGAGGAGCAAACTGTTACATATTTTGTGAACATACATTTGTACAATCACTGCACATAGAGTATGATGGTATGATTATAGAGGAGGTCTTCCCTGTTCAGGTGAGGGAGGGTTGAGAGCTAAGGAAATAATAGGACAGAGGCCAGGCACCGTGGCTCACGCCTGTAATCCCAGCAGTTTGGGAGGCAAAGGTGGGAGGATCACTTGGGCTCAGGAGTTCAAGACCAGCCTGGTCAATGTGGTGACACCCCCATTTCTAAAAAATGTCCGGGTGTGGTGGCTTATGCCTGTAATACCAGCACTTTGAGAGGCCGAGTTGGGTGGATCACCCGAGGTTGGGAGTTCGAGACCAGCCTGACCAACATGATGAATCCCTGTCTCTACTAAAAATACAAAATTAGCCGGTGGTGGCTCATGCCTGTAATCCCACCTACTTGAGAGGCTAAGACAGAAGGATTGCTTGAACTCGGAGGCAGAGGTTGCACTGAGCTGAGATTGTGCCATTGCACTCCAGCCTGGTCAAGAAGAGCAAAACTGGGTCTCAACAACAACAACAAAATTGACCAGGTGTAGGTGTGGTGGTCCCAGCTACTTGGGAGACTGAGGTGGGAGGATCACTTGAGCCCAGGAGATTGTACCATGCATTCCAGCCTTGGCAACAGAGTGAGACCCTGTTTCAAAAAGAAAAAAGTAGAAAGGAATAGGAGGAGAGAGACATGCAAGGAAGGAATGCCACACAATAAAAGAACAGTCTTAAATATTGACCAAGCTAGGGATTGCTAGGAGAGATGAGTATCTATATTCAATCAATTACTTAATAGAATTAAACCTGTACCAAATTACAAGCTGTTAACAAGGGAGATTAGCCGCTTTGGACTGCTTATGTGTATATTTGACATTGTAGGGGGTGAGGAGAAAACAAGGACTAGTCGATGTCATGAACAATGACTGCATATTTGTGAGACTTTCTTGCTAGGCCTATTTTTTGTATGTTTAATAGAGATGAGGTTTTGCCATTGTTGGCCAGGCTGGTCTCAAATTTGTGGGTTCAAGTGATCCGTCCGCCTCAGCCTCCCAAAGTGCTGGGATTACAGATGTGAGCCACAGAGCTGGCTCCAACCCCTTCTGATTCTTCCACCACTACCAGTCTGTGTGAGTTCATTCTTACAAACCTGGATTATTGCAATAGTATCCTAAATGGTTTAGTCTCAAACCAAAAATCAGACTGATCCTTTTAAGCTGTAAGTCATGTGGTGATTTTCCTCTGCTCAATACGCTCTGATAGTTTCTCTTCTCATTGAAAAGTAATAGCCAGAGTCCTTAAAATGGTCTATAGGGCTCTACATTATTGGTGTGTCTGCTCACTTCTCTGACATTATCTATTACTTTTCCACTTTCCTCACTGTGCCCCAAATATCTGGCTTCCTTACTATTTTTCAGATGTACTGGGCAAGATCTTGCCTCAAAGTCTTTGCATCTGATGTGTTAGAACACTCTTCCCCAGATATCTTCACGACTGTCTCCCTCCTCCTTGTCTCATCCAAGTTTTTGCTTATATAACACCTTCTCAGATAAGCCTTCCCTAACCACCTTGTTTAAAACTGCAACCCTAAGCTGGGCATAGTGGCTTACACTTATAATCCCAGCACTTTGGGAGGCTGAGGTGGGTGGATTACCTGACGTCAGGAGTTTGATACCAGCCTGGCTAATATGGTGAAAACCTGGCTCTACTGAAAATACAAAAAATTAGCTGGGCGTGGTGGTGCATGCCTGTATTCCCAGCTACTCAGAAGGCTGAGGCAGGAGAATCACTTGAACCCACGAGGCAGAGGTTGCAGTGAGCCAAGATCCTGCAACCTCTGCCTCCCAGGTCCAAGTGATTCTCCTGCCTCAGCCTCCCTAGTAGCTGGAAATACAGGCATGCACCACCACGCCCAGCTAATTTTTGTATTTTTAGCAGAGACAGGGTTTCACCATGTTGGCCAGGTTGGTCTTGAACTCCCAACCTCAGGCGGTCCACCCACCTTGGCCTCCCAAAGTGCTTTGAGCCACTGTGCCCAGCCAGTTTATAGGTTTTCTATGAGTACCTGTTGTAACCAAAGTCACTGGATTTTCTACCTTTTAACTCCAGTTTCCTTGATTAATTTCCAGTACTAGTTGTCAGGCATCTATAGTTCTGTTCTGCCTACAAGGAGCTCTGTCAGTTACCAGCCGAACTCTATATCTTGGGGCTTATTTGGTTGGGATTTTTTGGTACTTATATTTCTCTATTCCTTTTACCCCATAAATTGATCTTTCTGTTTCAGACTCATCCTTGAATTAATGGCACTTCACATCTCAATCCAAGAATATTTCCCTTCACCATTTGACTTTTGCATCCAGTATTACTCATTAATGTGACCAAGCGATTATATAACGAAATTCATAATCATCACAATCTTCAAAAATTAAAATGGATATTATAAGGATAATAACCATTTTACTGATAGGATATCACTTATTATCTTTACCCTTCTGGTATTTACATGAGACTGGTAAACACCCCTTTAAATCCTACGTTTAACACATACACACACACACACACGCACACACATACACACACACAACTAAACAGATTTTAAGCTCTCTGTCAACAATTGTTGAATTTTTAAGATCCCTCACTACCAACACACCTTTTTGAAGCACTTTGCAAAAACCCTGGAATAGCTAGGATCAACTGAGTAGTATCCTCATTTGATAGCTGGTGTTTGTTACCTAGACAACATGGCTATGGACAGCTCTGAATTAATAAGCTGCTTCTTGGTTAGGGATAATAATGTGAATCTGAAGCATTTTTAATTGCCAACCATCTTGTGGAATAATTTTGTTTTCTTAAAGCCTGTTCTCTGTAGCCTATTCTATTTCCACAAATGTTCTGCAAAGAATGGCAGTATAAATAGTAATCTTTTCCAAATAGAATTGATCTGGCTGAAACTCAGAGAGTACTAAGTACTTCAAATGCCAGTAGAAATAATTGAAAGGACATTCCTCTTTATATAGAAACATTCTAGAGAGATCCAAGATCTTTTATAGCATTGATACAAAGTCCCTGATCATTACTACATTCCTGTGGGGGCGGGGAGGAAGAGGAGCAAATACTTTATCATTTTTTCATAAAGAAACTGGGGTACCAAATTGGCCAATTTTTTGTCTGAGACCACAATGGGACATCAATTGCAGAAATGAGATTGTTGCATCCTATTATTTGGTAGCTTACAGAATGTTTTTTCCAAATTTCATTGCTAACATAATTGAGATTCCCAGTAATAATAGGCGATGGTCAGGGCAGAGTGATGGTAATGAGCCAGAGATAGAACTGAAAATAGAGTCCAAGCCTTCTAACTCCTTGTTCATTGATCCTGCCATTAAGCTGCATTAATTACTGAATTTCATCAACAAGTGCTACCCTAATGCTGTGAGAGGCTCACCAGCATTAGTTAACTTTTCATTATAGATGAACAGAATAATTCATTTTTTAACCTACCTAAGTGGAAAAAAATCTCAAATTAAAATTCTTTTTGGACATTGTTTTTTCTATTTCAGTATTTGTTTTTGTGATACAAAAGGATCTCCGTTGACTGAAGCTTGTTAGGACTCAGGAAATAATAAGGACATTACAAGTTAAAAACAATCATCTCTTTGCCTAAAGAAGGTGTGAATCAGCAAGCTAGAGAGCTCTGTTTTTCAGTTCGTTGGCTAGTCTATTGTGTCAGTCTGAAAGGTAATGTGGTCCATTTCAAGCTCTGAGAATAGACCACGGGAGAAGAGGAGAAAATAGAAGAGAAGGAGGGTGGCCGTCTTTTGTCCTACATTTAAAACATCTGTTGCTTAACCTTATAAATATGGATAAATGAGACCAGTCAGAAATCATGAGGCGGCCGGGTGCGGTGGCTCAAGCCTGTAATCCCAGCACTTTGGGAGGCCAAGGCGGGTGGATCACAAGGTCAAGAGATCGAGACCATCCTGGTCAACATGGTGAAACCCCGTCTCTACTAAAAATACAAAAAATTGGCTGGGCATGGTGGTGCGTGCCTGTAATCCCAGCTACTCAGGAGGCTGAGGCAGGAGAATTGCCTGAACCCGGGAGGCGGAGGTTGCGGTGAGCCGAGATCGCGCCATTGCACTCCACCCTGGGTAACAAGAGTGAAACTCCGTCTCAAAAAAAAAAAAAAAAAAAAAAAAAAAAGAAATCATGAGGCTTTTCACCTAATTTGAAAAAGATTCTAAGAGATACAATACAGTGAGATGAGTTCTTTTTGTTTAATTAATCTTTTTTTTTTTTTTGGTAGAGATGGGGGTCTTGCTTTTTTGCCCAGGCCAGTCTTGAACTCCTGGCCGTGAACATTACCTCCCACATTGGCCTTCCAAAGTGCTGGGATTGCAGGAATAAGCCACCATGCCTGGTCTGTGAGATGAGTTCTCATTATGTAAGCTGACACTTGGTCCCTTCCTCAGGCATACATGTATTTTCAAGTGGACAGGCATTTGCACTGCTCAGAGGGATATAAAACTCATATAGACTTCCTCAACAGTGAAATTTTCATTTAAATCAGAATTCCAGAAAGGTAAGAGCCAAATGAACAAAGATCTCATTTCTTCATGATTCTTTCTTAGTTTTTTACAATAAATCAGAAGACAAAGAAACATCTTTAGTTTCTAATAAAACATTCCTGGTTTTAATTAAACTGACATTTTTTAGGGTGTCATATAGCTTTATGCACATTATCTTTTTCTTTTCTTTTCTCTCTTTTACATCTTTACAACACCTAGAGAATTGAGTATTCTCATTTTACAGGTTGGGAAGCAGAAGTTGAGTAGCAATTTGCCCAAAGGCCACACAGATTGTGTGGTAATAGATCTAGATTTAGAATCTAGGTCTCCAAAACCATTTTGAATATTCTATCTAACTATCTTTTCTTAGAAAGCTTTGGCAATATTTTGATTTTTACCTTTGAGGTAATTTATTTTCTTTTTTCTTCTTCTTCTTCTTCTTTTTTTTTTTTTGACAGGATCTTGCTCTGTCATTCAGGCTGGAGTGAAGTATTACAATCATGGTTCATGGCAAATTTGATCTCCTGGGCCCAAGTGAGCCTCCCAAATACTTGGGACCAGAGGAGAGCGCCATCACACCCAGATAATTTTTATAATTTTTGGAAAGACAGGGTTTCGCCATGTTGCCCAGGTTGGTTTCCAACTTCAGGGCTTAAGACATTCTCCTGTCTCAGCCTCTCAAAGTGCTGGAATTAAAGGCATGAGCCACTGCACTCTGCCTGAGGCAATTTCTAGATAAACTTTTTACTTGATGGTTTTTTGAGAAATGGATGCAAGAACATTTATTTTGCATCTCTTTTTTTCTCATTGTATATTTCTTTAGCAATGTATAGACATTAGACCATTAGACATCAGATTGTGAATCATTTTTTTTTTTTGCAGTAAGGTAGAAACGCATTTCTTCAAATGTGTCTGGGTACCATATGCCTATTTGTTTGGGGTTCACCAAGGGTACTCTAAGTTGAACATTATAGTTGCGGGCAGGATTCTGAAGTTAGAGCTGTGTGTTGACTTGCTATAAATGATTTCCTTTGCTTTCTGAACAAGGTGGAGGAGGATGCTAGGGAATTAACTGAGGGACAAACCTTTTTTTTTTTTTTTCTGAGACAGGTTTGTTCTGTCACCCAGGCTGGATGCAGTGATGTGATTCTCAGCTCACTGCAGCCTCAACCTCCCAGGCTCAAGCAATCCTTCCACCTCAGCCTCCCAAGCAGCTGGGACTAGAGGGGAGCTACCACCACAACTAACTGATGTTTTTAAAATAATTTTTTGTAGAGATGAGGTCTCGCCATGTTACCCAGGCTGGCCTCAAATTCCTAGACTCAAGAGATCGTTAGCAAGCTACTTCTCAATGTCACATTTGTTTTTCACTGGAAAAATGGGGGCTAGTGTAGTATTTTTCTCATGGGGATATTGTGAGGATTAAACAAGAAGTTATAATGTAATATTTATACAGCACCCAGCCCAACACCTTACTGATAGCTGGTACTCAATATCAAACAGTATTTCTTTCTTTCAGATTTTAGAAAAATAGTTTAAAATCTAGAGTCAATTAACCTTCTTATGACCTTGTTAAAGGGTCTGCTTCCATATGCTGCTTGCCAGATGGCCCACTTACAAATGAGAAGCCAACAGCTCACCTGTGATAAATCAGACCATTGAAGGTCAATGCAATGGAGTAAATGGGGTTCACATAACTGAGAATGATAATGTGCAACTACACAAACTCTAGGAAGCAATTTTCAGTGACTGGGTGTGGTAGAGTGACACAAGAAAAACATGAGTCAGAAGACCTCAATTTGACTCAGCTCAGCACGTAATACTTCGCCTCTTTGAATGATTTCTTTCTTTTTTTTTTTTTTTTTTGAGATGGAGTTTCGCTCTTGTTACCCAGACTGGAGTGCAATGGCGCGATCTCGGCT
>NW_016108001.1:325842-344468 GCF_001604975.1 Cebus imitator
GGGTTTCACCATGTTGACCAGGATGGTCTCAATCTCTTGACCTTGTGATCCACCCGCCTCAGCCTCCCAAAGTGTTGGGATTACAGGCGTGAGCCACCGCACCCGGCTGAATGATTTCTTAGTATGTGTCTTAGGGAAACCACTTAAGCTCTTTGGGCCATTATTTTTCTCATCTGTAAAACTGGGATGAGAATATACAATTCACGGAATTTTTTGTGATCACAGTGACTGCACAGAGTAGGGGCTCAGTAGATTCAGTGAGGACTGCAGCTAGGCACTGTGAATACTAGTTCCCTTCTCATTTTCTGTGGCTAAAGAGTAACAACTGCAGGAATGCAGTCAGGACAGTCCCTTAGCAACCTTAGGATGTATGTGCTTGATACAAATCGGTCACAAATTGTTCAGGGCACAGTAAGTTCTCACTTAATGCTGTTGGTAGATTCTTAGAAACCGTGACTTTAGGCGAACTGATGATAAAATCAATTTTACCATAGGCCAATTGATATAAACAACAGTTAAATTCCTATGGCATATTCCTGGTCACAGAAACATCACCAAACTTGTAAATAAAGACTCAGGCCAGGCGTAGCGGCTCATGCCTATAACTCCAGCACTTTGGGAGGCCAAGGAAGTCAGATCACCTGAGGTCAGTAGTTCGCCATCAGCCTGGCCAACATGGTGAAACCCTGTCTCTACTAAAAACACAAAAATTAGTCAGGCGTGGTGGTGTGAGCCTGTAATCCCAGCTACTTGGGAGACTGAGGCAGGAGAATCACTAGAACCCAAGAGACGGAGGTTGCAGTGAGCAGAGATCATGCCAGCGCACTCCAGCCTGGACAACAGAGCAAGATGCCATCTCAAAAAAAAAAAAAAAAAGACTCAAAACATTTCTGATATTAAATATTGAAATAAATGTTAGTTATGCATGCATTTAAGAAAGATTGGGCCAGGTGAGGTGGCTCATACCTATAATCCCAGCATTTTGGGAGGCCAAGGCATGCAGGTAACTTGAGTCTAGGGGTTCAAGACCAGCCTGGGTGACATGGTGAAACCCCCATTTCTACAAAAAATACAAAAATTAGCTGGGCATGGTAGTGTGCACCTGTGGTCTCAGCTATGAGGTGAAAGGATCACTTGAGAGGTTGCAGTGAGCTGAGATCGTGCCACTGTGTTCCAGTCTGGGAGACAGACCAAGAACCCCCTCAAAAAAAAAAAGAAAGAAATTAATAAAAACAACTAAGATAATTATTTACCTAATTTTGGTGAATCAGTAACAGTGGCCATAGTGGTGGTGGGTTAAACCAAGGAATAAATGTTTGCAGAGTGAAAATTGCAAGGAGCAACTCCTCCTACCACACAGTTTAAAAACAATAACAAATTCAGCAGGCTCCCTGAGTGCTTTCATACCTCATTATTTACTGTATATTTGTATGATTATCATCTACTTTATGAATTTTTATTATACAATAATTCATTCATTCACTCTCTGACTTGTTTATTCCTGAGGGGCCGGAGCCTATCCTGACAGCTTAGGGAACAAAGTGAAAACCAGCCCTGGACAGGGCACACACGCAAGTGTACACACACATGCACACACTCAGACTAGGACAATGTGGACACGCCAATGAACTTCATGTACACATCTTTGAGATGCAGGAGGAAACCAGACTACCTAGAGAAACCCCAGGCAGACATGGGACAGGGAGAATGTGCAAACTCTGCACAGACAGTGGCTGTGGCCAGGAATTGATTCTTCCCAGTCCTCCTCATCAACGTTGTAACAAAACAACACTGAGTGAAACAATGTTATTCTAGCATCTAAAAGGGGACCCTGAGGGTAGAAATCCAGTCTGTGCTCCAGGTTGTGCAAAAGGGGCCTTTTTTTTTTTTTTTTTTTTTTTTTTTTTGAGAGAGAGTCTTGCTCTGTCATCTAGGCTGGAGTGGAATGGCATGATCTCAGCTCACTGCAACCTCTGCGATTCTCCTGCCTCAGCCTCCCGAGTAGCAGGGATTACAGGAGCATGCCGCCACACCTGGCTAATATTTGTATGTTTTAGTAAAGATGGGTTTTCACCATGTTGGTCAGGCTGGTCTCAAACTCTTGACCTCAGGTGATCTACCCACCTTGGCCTCCCAAAGTGCTGGGATTACAGGCATGAGCGATGGTGCCTGGCCGGGGCCTCTTTTTCTAATTTGTACAAAAGTGCTCCATTCTCTACCCTTGTTTCTGCCTCACTTTCTGTTTCTTCCCACTTTCCACAGGAGCTCAATGACTTTATATGCCATGATCCCTCACTGAAGTGCCCACTCTAACCTACCTCATACATATTAGGCCATCTGTACCATTTGATTCAGCATGAAAATCCTACTCTCGGCTGGGCACAGTGGCTCCCAGCACTTTGGGAGGCTGAGGCAAGCAGATCATGAGGTCAGGAGTTCAAGGCCAGTCTGACCAACATGGTGAAACCCTGCGTCTACCCAAAATACAAAAAATTAGCTGGGCATGGTGGTGGGCACATGTAATCCCAGCTACTCAAGAGTCTGAGGCAGGAGAATCGCTTGAACCCAGAAGGCAGAGGTCACAGTGAGCCAAGACTGCACCACTGCAATCCAGCCTGGCCATCAGAGCAAGACTCTGTCTTCAGAAAAAAAAAAAAAAAAATCCTAATCTCTCCAGAGTCCCACTCCTTCAGGACTCTTCCAAGAGGCAAGTGCTAATTGCATAAATAAATTTCAGCTAAGGTATTGACAAGATCTTTTTTTAGTTATAATGTCCATTGACATTTTCACAGAGGTTTCCAGTGCTCTAACCCACAGGAGCACGTAATGTGAGGGTTTGAGGTATCAAGGCAAAGCTAATGTAGCAAAGCAGTTTCAAAACAGGATTTTTTGGTCAGACATGGTGGCTCATGCCTGTAATCCCAGCACTTTGGTGGGTTACGAGGTCAGGGGTTCAAGACCAGCCTGGCCAACATGGTGAAACCCCGTCTCTACTAAAAATACAAAAATTAGCTGAGCATTGTGGTGCATGCCTATAGTCCCAGCTACTCAGGAGGGAGAGGCAGAAGAATCGCTTGAACTCAGGAGGCACAGGTTGCAATGAGCTGAGATTGCGCCTTTGCTCCAGCCTGGTGGCAGAGTGAGACTCTGTCTCAAAAAATAATAATAATAATAATAATAAAAGGAAATAGGACTTTTTTTTCACACAGCGTATCCTACCTGCCCACTCTGCTAATGTATAACATTGGAGGTGGCATTTCATATAGACCAGGAAGTAAAAGCTGCATACATGTAATGACCAATCCTTCCTGGCCATATCAGCCCGTCCATTCAAAGAGTCAACAAGAACTTTGGACCTTTTTCCTACCGCAGAGGAAAAGAATGTAGAAGGGGCAGATTTTGTGGTGTAGTGAAAAGAGAACTACTTTGAGGGTTTGGAAACTCGGATTATATTCCTGCTTTCACCACTAAATAGCTTTGTGGCCTTGGGAAAGTTAGTTATGTGCTTAGACCTCAATGGCTCCACTGTGGGCTAAGAGACTAAATTAGACACTCTTTCAACTCTTTTCAGCTCTAACATTCTGTATTGCTTTTTTTTCCCATTGCAAACTGAATGTCCTGGGATATATAAAAGCAATGCTGAATTACAGTTTTCAGAGAACTAAGGCCTGGCATGGTGGCTCACACCTATAATCCCAGCACTATGGGAGGCTGAGGCAGGTGGATCATGAGGTCAGGAGATCAAGATCATCCTGGCTAACACGGTGAAAATTAGCCAGGCATGGTGGCATGCACCTGTAATCCCAGCTACTGCAGAGGCAGGAGAATCGATTCAACCCCAGGAGGTGGAGGTTGCAGTGAGCTGAGATCACGCCACTGCACTTCAGCCTGGGCGACAAAGCAAGACCCTGTCTTAAAAAAAAAAAATGTATCTGTCAAGATGAAACAAAGTTTGAGAATTCCATCCTAAAGGATGCATTCTAGAAATGATTAACTAGGGTTTTACTTTTCAAAATTGGTTTGCTTACTATTAACTTATATGTAAAATTTAATTCAAAAAGATTCATTTCTGTCCCAGGACTTATTTATTTATTTATTTTAAAGAGATGGGATCTTGCTGTCTTGCCCAGGCTGGAGTGCAGGCATGTTATCTCAGCTTACTGCAGCCTCACCCTTCCACGCTCAAGTGATCATATCATCTCAGCTTCCTGAGTAGCTGAGACCACAAGCCTGTGCCGCCATTTTTGCTTATTTTTTTGTGGAGACAAAATCTCCTTGTGTTGTCCAGGATGGTCTCAAACTCCTGTGCTCAAATGGTCTTCATGCCTCAGGCTCCCAAAGTGCTTGGCATGAGCCACTGAGTCCTGCCTGTCCCAGGATTATTTCTGGGAAAAGGATCTGGTTGGCAAATGAGAAGTTATTTGTGTCTTCATATTTTTTCACCTTCCAAAAGGTGAAATTGGTAAGAAAGCAGCAAAGCAGCAAAGGCTGATTTTATTTTATTTATTTCTTTTTCTTTTTTTTTTTTTAGTAAAAGAAAATTGCACTGAGACAGCTGCAAATTTGCCTATTTTTATTTTTTTCTTGGTATCCTTTAATTCAATTGATGCCTACAAAGGCTGATTTTAAAAGAACCATTAAATCAATCTTTACAATCTTTATCAAATCCTCTTTGATATCAAATCTATATTGTGGGAGGTAATAATAAAAATATTTCCAAATTAATTCAGAATTCTGAGTAAGGACTTTTCACATGCTGTCTTGGGTTACTCATCTAGTGGTATTATGCGAAAATTTTCTCTTCTTGGCAATAAACAAAATGTTTTGATCAAATAGATAATAGGCATAATTGCTTCAGGGTCTTAAAGTAGCAGCATTTATAGATGCTAAAAACTCTCCTTAAATTTTAACAAGCCTGTTAGTTTAGTTATTTCCCCTGATAGTGAGTAACCCAAAGGGCCCTGTTTCTACCTAATATATACATCTTAGCAGAGTAAGCCATGAAAAAAGTAACACAATGTCTTCTTATAATTCTCTGAGACTGAAATTTGGTTTATACCCTAGGTGGTGAAGTAGTTTTAAACTATTTAAATAGAATTGTACTCTGCTGCACATTGACAGGAAAAAAAACTACAATTTCTTTGTCTTTCTCTCTTTTTTTTAATGGAGGCAGGGCCTCACTCTGATGCCCAGGCTAGTCTTGAACTTCTGGGCTCCAGTGATCTTCCTACCTCAGGCTTGTCTTCCCCAGTGGCAGGGACTATAGGTGTGCCACTGTACCTGGCTATTCCTCATATCTTCCTTTTTTTTTTTTTTTTTTTTTGGAGTCTTACTCTGTCGCCTAGGCTGGAGTGTAGTGATGTGATCTCGGCTCACTGCAACCTCTGCCTCCTTGGTTCAAGCAATTCTCCTGTCTCAGCCTTCCAAGTAGCTGGGACTACAGGCACATGCTACCATGCCTGGCTAATTTTTGTATTTTTAGTACAGATGGGGTTTCACCATATTGGTCAGGCTGGTCTCAAACTCCTAACCTCAGGTGATCTACCTGGGTACCTTGGCCTCCCAAAGTGTTGGCATTACAGGCATGAGCCACCATGACCAACCTCTTCATGTTTTCTTAATAAAGTCATTGAGTGTGGTGATTATTACATTGGTGGTATGTTTTAAATTTATGTTATGTTAATGCTCTGAGATTACTCAAGGGATCTTTCATTCTTTGGAGTAATATATAAATGTTGGACCACAAAGTTATAGGAAGAATTTATTCCATTTCAAGGTCAGGGTTATGGTGGTTAGATGAGTATTTCAGAAAAAGAAATACACAATATAGGGAATGCAAATTTTGAAAAATTTCTCCTCTCATGTATTGCCTGGCACCTACTATTCAATATATTTTTCTTGACTGACTGACAATTAATGAATGAGTAAATTATATCAATCCAGGTCTGTCCTCTACTCTTATCCCAACTCTGAATTAATAATAATTGTTTTCTGAGCTTCAACCAGTGCTTTCAGATGCTTTAGCTCCCAAATTTGGCAGCTGGAATGGTTTTTAAAGTGCCTAATTAACAATTTGTTAATTAATCTCTGAATAATGTCCTTCCCCCTTCTATTCTTTTAAGATGTCTTTATACTTTCCAAGTCTTTATACTATTTTTCATTCCTTAGGTTAGTTTTCATTAAATAAAAGAGAAAAAAACATTTTTCTCTCTGCCTTTTAATAAATGTGACCCTTTCTGTCATCCTTTCCTTGATCCTTTTCAAATCAGCAGCACTTGCCGTAAGTCACAGCTGAGAGACAAGATGCCAAGTGCAATGGCTAAATTTAAAGAGGAGTGTTCGCACCTGTTGTTAACCGGCATGACCAGTGTCACGCCTACGATTTCCTCTAGGCCCTGCCTCCCACCATGTACAACCCATAGGCCAGATTCTGTGCGTTCATGTGTAAATAAGTACTGATGAAGATTATACACAATATAGCAAAATTGAGAACAAATATAGCTTTTTTTTGGGGGGTGGGGATGGAGTTTTGCTGTGTCATCCAGGCTGGAATGCAGTGATATGATCATGGCTCACTGCAGCCTCAGTCTCCTGGGCTCAAGTGATTCTCCCCCTTCAGCCTCCCAAACAGCTGGGACTACAGACATGTGCCACCATACCAAGCTAATTTTTTTAATTTTTTGTAGAGATAGGGTCTCACTATGTTGCCCCCAGGCTGGTCTCAAACTCCTGGGCTCAAGTGATCCTTTCAGCCTGGCCTCTCAACATGCTGGGATTACAGGTGTGAGCCACTGCATCTAGCCCCAAATATAGCATTTTGACAGTACATTAGTTTAGTTTCAGAGAAGCTGAAATTTGGGCAAAACCCAGCATGATATAAGGATGTATCTGACCTTGAAGAAGGTAGACTAATATGGCTCAGTATTTGATGAATTTTTGAAGAGTTTTAAGGGACCAAAATAATTTTTTATACTTGCCATACTTTGTGAAATTCTTTTAGATATCAGCATTGGAAGCTCCTATAAATATGTGTTGTATAAAAGAGGCAATCGAAGAAGTAACTGACATCATCTAAAGTTAGCTTCAATTAATTTGCCAGATTGGCACCCCTAAACTGGAAGAGCTCTGTAGGAGAAAGATAGTAACATAAACAATTCTGATATGAAATACACATGGAATGGTGAAAAAAGGGAACTGTGGCCCAGCCAGCCAAAATAGCCTAATTAAATAGATCTGATAATAAAGGCATATGACAGACCTCACAGTCAGATCAGCTCAGATCCAGGACCAAGATACTGAGACAGAAAATCAAATAACAAATTATGAGAAGATACAAAAGGGAGGGTTTAATTTTACCGGGACATTTACTCACAGATGAGACCAGGTTGGTATTCAAAAGAACAGCAGGACAGGTGGCTATAGGGAGAACAGGAGCAAAGAGTGGACGTTGGAAGTGTCAGGGCATGTTCCGGGTATGGACAGTAGATACCTGGGCAGAAGGCCTGCATGGTGGCTCACGCCTGTAACCTTAGCACTTTGGGAGGTTTAGGAGGTTGGACCACCTGAAATCGGGAGTTCGAGATCAGCTTGGTCAACATGGTGAAACCCTGACTCTACTAAAAATACAAAAATTAGCTGGGGGTGGTGGCAGGCACCTGTAATCCAAGCTACGCAGGAGGCTGAGGCAGGAGAATTGCTTGAACCCAGGAGGTAGAGGTTGCAGTGAGCTGAGATCGTGCCACTGCACTCCAGCCTGGACCACAGAGCGAGACTCCATTAAAAAAAAAAAAAAAAAAAGAAGCTATATGGGCAGAAGATTACTGAGAGAGAGGAGCTGCTTTACCATTTTGGAGTTTTGTTGTAGTTCAACCCTATTAGGTAAAGTTATTATGATATTTGGTCACTTTTGAATGCTGTGGAATGGATGGCATTGGGTTCCATAATAATATGAGTTGAATTCTTATGCACTTAGGAGGTGTGGTTTATTTAAGTGTAAAATTAGTGTCCCACCTCTTGAATCACTTCCGATAGAGACAAAAGACTTCCTATATCAAGAAGTCTAGTAAACAGAAGATTACTGGAGGCTACAAGTCAATAAAACCCAAAAAGGACAGCTTTAAAGTTTGCTGCCAAACTCTCAAAGAAACTTGAACAAAAACAATCATATCTGAACAAGCCCTTCCCTTCTCAACTCAGTGTTTCCTGGAGTTCAACTCTCAACAGAAAACACTTGCAGATTGGATGTTCCTGACCTAAAAGAATGTCAGATTATAAGGCCACTAAGTTATAAAATGAATATGGAGTCTGTCATCCTTTGGAGACCGGGACATGAGCCTCCTGCCACACAGGACATTTTACAGGGACTATATGAATCTATCTCTGACTTACTATTTTTACTGACTTTTTTGTTTTTTGAGACAGAGTCTTACCTTGCTGTCCAGGTTTGAGTGCAGTGGCCCTATCACAGCTTACAAAGCCTCCAAATCCTGGGTTTAAGGGATCCTCTCACATCAGCCTCTTCAGTGGCTGAGAGTACAGGCACACGTCATCACACCTGGCTAATCTAAAAAAAAATTTAATTTTTTAAGAGTTAGGGTCTTGCTATGTTGCCCAGGCTTGTAGTTTCACAATCTATATTAGGGTAAGGGAAATGAGAGTGTTGGCAGAAGAAAAAATAAGCAAAAATGAGGAAGGAAAAATGTGTGTGTGTGTGTGTGTGTGTGTGTGTGTGCGTGTGTGTAGTAAGAATAGATATAGATAGACAGGAAAAGGTATGTACTGCAGTTTAAGAGTAGAGCCCTGGCCAGGCACGGTGGCTCACGCCTGTAATCCCAGCACTTTGGGAGGTCAAGGCAGGTGGATCACGAGGTCAGGAGGTAGAGACCATTCTGGCCAGTATGGTGAAACCCTGTTTCTACTAAAAATACAAAAATTAGCAAGGTGTGGTGGTGGGCACCTGTAGTCCCAGCTACTCAGGAGGCTGAGGCAGGAGAATACTTGAACCCGGGAGGCGGAGGTTGCAGTGAGCTAAGATGGTGCCATTGCACTCCAGCCTGGCGACAGAGCAAGACTCTGTCTCACACAAAAAAAAGAAAACAGAAAAAAAAGAGTAGAGCACTTCTCAGCTACACTGACTAGAAATATTTACGATCCAGAGAAGCTGACACAAAAAAGACAGAAATGATCACAGAAACTAGGAAGTCAAGGGAACAGGCATGGTAGTGATAAAGGGATGACTGCCGGTGGATATACGAGGAGAAATAGGAATAAAAACATCTGGAAAAACAACAAAGCGTAGGCAGCAAACAGGTCTAGGCTGTAGTTTGTGATAAATATTGGAAGGGGAAACCTTTTCCTTTTGGTTTTCCTCTTCAGGTACCTTTTCCTGATTTTTAAATACTGCTGATTTCACTTGAATGATAATTCATATTATCAGTAAACAATGAAATGCAGTCCCCAGACTTCTGGACAGATTCTTTTTATGCTTTCTTGATCGTGTCAATGAACTGTGTGCATCACCTACCCTAGCTATTCCGGAATGCTTAGGCAAATACTCCACTGAGTTGAGTCACACTTGAGAGCTGACGTCAGTGTACATTTTAGTAGAGAACCTAGTTAAGATTTCATGCTCCAGGAAGTCTGTTCTGATTAGTTTTAGCTTAAAAAAAAATCAACCTGTGTTTGTGTTGGCACAGAAAACAACTCTGCAGCCATATTGGTTTTGGTGACCATGTTTTTATAAAGTAATATGCAGGTGAGAACAATTTACTTTTCATACATATAAAAATTGTAAGATTATACATACATATATACATATTAAATTCAAGCAGATGAGAACACTTTAAACCATTCAGAAGAATATCTACCCCTAAAACTTCCCAGAGGTAACATGTTTTCTTCTGGAAATTACTATCTATCTATCTATCTAAGTCATACATATATATACATTACTTTAAAAAATATTATCTAGACTGTGTTATTTATATTATTACTTTTTTTTTTTTCCGAGATGGAGTTTTGCTCTTGTTTCCCAGGCTGGAGTGCAATGGCGCGGTCTCAGCTCACCACAACCTCCGCCTCCTGGGTTCAGACAATTCTCCTGCCTCAGCCTCCTGAGTAGCTGGGATTACAGGCACGCGCCACCATGCCCAGCTAATTTTTTGTATTTTTAGTAGAGACGGAGTTTCAGCATGTTAACCAGGATGGTCTCGATCTCTTGACCTCGTGATCCACCACCCACCTCAGCCTCCCAAAGTGTTGGGATTACAGGCGTGAGCCACTGCGCCCAGCTATATTATTACTTTTAAAACATATAGATAGCACCTGTAATCCCACCATTTTGGGAGGCCACGGTGGGAGGATCACTTGAGGTCAGAAGTTCAAGACCAGCCTGGCCAATATGGTGAAACCCGATCTCTACTAAAAATACAAAAATCAGCTGGGCCTGGTTGTGGAACACCTGTAGTCCCAGCTACTCAGGAGGCTGAGGTGGGAGGATTGGTTGAACCTGGGAGACAGAGGTTGTAGTGAGCCAATATCATGCCACTGCACTCCAGCCTGGGGGATATAGTGAGACTTCGTCTCCCCCCCACCGTGTGTACGTATACATATATATATATACACACACACACATATATATATATATAATTTTTTATATATATATAAATTTATATATATATATAAATTTTATATATAAAATGAAAAAGTATAGAGTAAGTTTTTAAGAGACGAGGTCTCACTCTGTCACCCAGGCTAGAGTGCAGTGTCATGATCATAGCTCACTGTAACTTCAAATTTCCTGGGCCCAAGCAAGTCTTTTTTCTCAGCCTCCTGAGTAGCTGGGACTACAGACGTGCACCACCACACCCAGCTAAGTAAAAAATATATTTTTTAGAGATAGGGTCTCCCTGTGTTACCTAGGCAAGTCTCAAACACATGGTCTAAAGTGATTCTCCTGCCTCAGCCTCTCAAAGAGCTGGGATTACAGGTATGAGCCATTGTGCCCAGCCCTCAAATTTTTAATGTTTGAATAATTTTCTGTTACAAAGGTAGTGTCTAATGTATTTAACTAATTCCCTATTGGAAGAGACTGAGGTTTTCTTCAACTTCTTTCTAATGAAAGTTACAATTTTTTAAAGTTTCCTATGGTTGTCTTGCCATCCTTTTTAAATGTAGTATCTCTGTAGTGAGCAGCACCATCTCTGGCATATAGCAGGTAGTAAATGAATGTTAATTCCCTTTCCTTCTCTCTCTACATAATGTGTGTGTATATACAGGCACACACACACACACACACACACACATATATACACACAAACACCCACAAATACACACACATAATTTTTTTTAGGTTTGAGAATGACTTTCTGTTGCATTATCTACACTTGCTCCTTATCAGGCTTGGCCAACCGGCTCATATGAGATATGTCCTTTGCAGCTATGGAAAATTTTTCCTCTGTGAGGAGATAATTGATATTTGTTTAAGTTAATTACTAGCTTTGGATTATTAACACCCAGAACAGAGTATAGTCAGTGGATCCTCAGATTTATACAGCCTACCTCTGGTGCATCAGTGTTTTCATCTTAGTAGATAAAAGATGACAAGTTTTGGTAAATAAGTAGGAAGAAAACTTTTGCTAATACCTCCAGTTTCATGTTTTTGCACTTAAAAATATTATTTACTTAGTTCTTTTGCTAATGTACATGATTAAATCTCAGTACTGCAGGATGCACATCTAATTTTCATACTTGGAAAAATAGAGTAAAGGCAATTCTAGTAAAATTTCTCAAAGTGGAAAGTGGAAAAGGAAGGAACAATCCTGATTCATAGCTAGAGCTGATGAAGGCACAGAAAATAAAAACAAAACTAAAATCCATGGTGATCTCTCTAAAAAGGCATGAAGGAGTGAGAGAGAAAATGGCACAGCATGAGTAAACACATCAAATGCAGTTGGGATAAATATAGATGGGTGGAAAATGATTGTAAGGGAAATCGTTCCAGGAATGTCATGGATTTCCAACTAGGGGGATTACTGTGTGCAGCTGTTGAATGGGGGCTCATTCTTGAGGTCTCAAGTTCCACTTGTTGGGCAATAAAACCTTTTGTGTGAGTGACATGATATCTCACCTGGAAAAGCCAGTCATCTCATTGTTTTGGGGTAGGTGGGGCATAAGAATTAAACAAACAGAAAAACTTCCACTTCATTTTTTAGTTATTCTTGGCCAAGAAAGTACCATTTCAGTCAAACTTTGAAGACTATTCTTAGAACAAGTGGTAACATTTTCTCCGGATTCGTGTGTTTGGTTTTTTGTTTTAAATTTATCATGTAAGGCTACACTACAAAGATGTTTTCCAAAATCTAGAATAATGCTTGTATTTGCTTCCCAAACTATTTTTCTGCACCAGATTAAAAAAACAACGTGTGAGAATTAATCAGCTCATAATAATAAACAGATAGCAAGGAAATCCTCTTTTAGGGAAATTCAGGACCCAAAATCTTTCTTAGGCAATATTCAAGGAGCCCTCATTGTGAGTTTAAGTGGAAAGAAGTGTTTTTCAAGGGAAAGTGATTGTTATTCCACAGTGTATTCTGATAACTGTTTTGGCAAAATTATGAGACTTCATTAAAATAGCCTTTTACATGATTTTAAAATTACATTATTAACATGTTCTGTTTCTATAAATGCACACAAGGTCACACGTGGTAAAATAGAGCTGTTTCTGGAGAGTGTAAGAATATCAGTATAAAGGTGTTGTAAAAATGAATTGGGTATTTGAGATGTATACAGGTCTGTTAATGCACTCTGATGGTATGTACTCATTCTGAAACTTTGATACTGTAATCGTTCTACCCTCCTATATTTTGCTATACATCACAGTCATTAGATCACTTCATGATGTAGAGTTAATTTCAGCATATCTAAATATTATCAGTTATGAATGATAACTCTGGCGGTGGAGTCTAGAGTTACAGCATACACAGTTAATGGTTACTAATTTGGTGCCTGTTTTGCCAACTTAGAACACTCACTTAGAACTCAGAACAAAGATTTTCACAAATATCTATTTCCCCCGTTACCCTTATCATAGCTCTATCGTTGGTGAAGATTAGTCTAACTGAACATGCCATCTCTATTGCTGTTATTTTCAGGGGCTTGGGTGCCAATTACCGGTTCCCTAGAATTTGCTCGTAATTGACTATGTCCCACTATAGGTAACTCTGGAAGTGACAGGCAGCTTCCAATGTGGTTCTCCCGCCTGTCGATTGGGCCTTGCAGGAAGCCCCGCCTCATCAACTCAGTCAAGGGTGGCAGTTGGCTCGGCGTCGATGAGTGGCGGGTTTTAGCTCCGCCCCGGCCGTCCGCTGCGCTGCCTGGGTCGGCGCCGTTTCCAGTTGAGAGATGGCGGCCGCCGCAGGTAGATCGCTCCTGCTGCTCCTCTCCTCTCGGGGCGGCGGCGGGGGCGCCGGCGGCTGCGGGGCGCTGACTGCAGGCTGTTTCCCCGGGCTGGGCGTCAGCCGCCACCGGCAGCAGCAGCACCACCGGACGGTGAGCAAGCGCGCCCGGAGGCTCCGGGGAGGGCGGGGCGGCGCTGGCGTGTGGGAGCCGCCGGCGGGCAGGCCGCCGGGGCAGCAGGCGAGTTACCTCAACTCCCGGCCGCTCCCGAGGTTGCCGGGCACCGGGGAGCCGCTGTGCCCTTCAGGCGCCTGCGGCGGCGACCAGGAAGGGAGGGCGGGCGGGAGGAAGCCGAGAGGAGGAGGAGGGGCGACGGCGGGGATGTTCCCGCAGGACTGGGGACACCAGGGCGGGGAAGGCAAGCGACTTGAACCTCGCCCCGACCCGCCTCCAATCTCGGTCCCTGCCTTCTTCGTTCTTAACTGCCCTGCCCCAAGTCTCCCGAACGGGGCCCAGTGCAAGTTGTCCCCTTTCCCTCCTCCTCCGGGCGGGTTGGGGAGTCCTGAGTTGCCGCGGCTGCCTTGTGTTTGCCAGGAGCGTGGCAGTGCCATGCTGCTGGGAGCTGCCCGGGAGAGCAGCCCAGGACCCTGCGGGGCCGCCCCTCATCCTCTGTCGGCCCGGAGGGGACGGGCAAGAAGGAAAATCAAACTTTATCCCCCTCTGTGACTTCGTGTGTGTGTGTGTGTGTGTGTGTGTGTGTGTGTGTGTGCGCGCGCGTGCATGGGAACCAGCTCCCTCGAGATGGATGCTGCATTGCTTCAGGAGGCAAGCTCCATCCTTTCGGGTCCTTAAAGGTGCTTTCGGGGGTCCTTTTGAGGGCTGCTGTATAAGCGTGTTCACGCGTGTCCGAGGCGGGAAGGGTGGGCAGCAGGCACAGGAGAAGCAAATATGACAAGTTGTTGACAGAGGCAGAGATGTGGTGGTTGTATTAACCAGTTGTTGCTGCGTTTCATTGGCTGGCAGAGAAAGAGGATTTCTGTTTGAACACCCTTAGGTGAGTGTGTGTGTGTGTGTGTGAGAGAGAGAGAGAGAGACAGAGTGTGAGAGATTTCATTTTTCAATTCCAAGAGATGAATTTGGCATGGAGTTCTTGACCTAACAAGTCAGGAGGTTTCCTTCCCTTGGACTCTCTAGACCTGTATGTGTTGGTCTCTGGCCAGCTCTGAAGGAAGAAAAATGTAGTTTTTATTTCCTGGGGCTAAGTTGTACAGTGTGGTTATTAGAGGATCACTGCAAACGGCCTGATAGGAGAAACTGCAATAGTACCTTCAACCCTCAATAAACACATTACCTGCCTTGTTCTGATCATAGCTCTTAAGAGGAAACTGAACTGGAGCTCTTCAGAGAGCATATTCCAAAGGCCAATGACAACATCAAAATCAAGTGTCTGAAAGAGCTCTAAAAACACCTAATGCCTGCAAAAGCAAAGTTGTGTTGTTCTTATTAGTCATAGGTATGGACCCTACCCTCATTCTTATTTGGCATACTGGCATATTGCTCTGATGAAGCTTTTGGGTGAGAGCCGAGCTTTTCCACAGTTCAATTTAATTTACATGTTTCATAGCCTCCAGTTACGTGTTTTGTTCTCTTAAAAACATAAGGCCACCCAAATTTTGATTGCATTCCTCTTTCCCTCTAACTATTTAAAGACTTCCCAAGTTGTCCTTAAGTCTTTATTTTGATAAGACATCTTCTGACTTTTCACAGTTTTTAAGATTGTTTGGGTGTGATAGTCATTGAGCATTTTAAGAAATTTGTGCCTTGTGTATTTTCCACGATGCAAGTTTGTCAAGTGGTGAGTGTCTCCCTCGCGGGTATACTTTATGAAAGTGTTCTCTGTGCTATTCTAGGGTGAGTAAAAGTGAAGTGGTGAATTTGTAACTGAAAGCACAATTAAAGAGTTATTTCTGAAGGGCAGGAATGTTACAGGAATGGTGAATTGTAAATGAATTTAGAATGGTAAGATTTTGAAAAAAGTTGAACTTGATTATTTAAAATATATAAACAGACTTTCTGTTTTTCTGCAGTTCTTCTGAAGCCATCATGTATACAGCTGTTTCCATAGGATAGTCTGTTATTCCTTACAAGACATTCCATTTAAAAAGTATTGAGGCCCAGAAAAGAGAGAGATTTGGCCAAGGTTACATTAGCTAATATGTAACAGTTTTAGGACTCCCATCCATCTGAGATATTCTCACCCCTTAGTGTGTTATTTTTATTGTAAAGTGCAAATGCTCCTTTAGGTCTCTTTCCTCCCTTATAAAATTTACTGTTGGCTGTTAGGAAAGTATTGGTATTTCAAAAGCCCATGAATGGGAATTCTCCTGTAGGTGTTGGTTTGAGTACATATATTAGGTGAACAAACAACTTGCCAGAAAGAATAGGTGTTCTGATAAAGGTCCCTGAGAGACACTAAGGTTGACTCTGAATCTTGCTTGGGAGACATCCTGTGTATGTGCAGCAGATGGCAGTCTGCATTGGACTGGATCACAAGTATGCCGCTTTTGTTCTGCTGTGGTAGGTATGGTAAATTACAACCAGGGGGGCATAACCAGTTACAGCACTGCTTACTTTTTTGTATGAGAAATTCATATTTTCCAAGCTTCAAGAATGAGTCCAAAGCAATTCAGTAGTTCAGCTAGTTGATAAGTGCAATTATGAAGTTAGAAGCATAGTTTGTCCCCTCCTTCTTCCCCATTAGTACATCATTCAACTGAGTAAGAGTAAAGGTGCAGGGGCTTATTCAATATTTTTAGCAACATCTAGTGTAATTTTTTCCCCTTCTCTCCAGCCTGTGACTGTAACCAAAACTTATGTAAATTGTTTGTTGCATGCTTTTCTGTATGGTTAGTGAAAGTGGCTGCTATTTTTAAGGATGATTCTTTGAAGAGGAACTGCCTTTCATTGTGAGCTGTGTAATTCCACTGCTAAAACAAACTGTCTCATCTCTGATTATGACAGCCTCACTGTTGGCATTTTCTAGCGGTTAACGGCTATGATGAATTACTACATCTTTTACTTAAGTCTGTCATTGTCCTGTTATAGTTTGTGGCTGACCTGCTCTACTTTACACATCACAGTTCTTTGGCAATGATACTGTTTCAGCTTAACCTGAAAATTTTAACAGGTTACATTTCCTGACACAGAGGCAGGTCCTAATGCTTTAATTGAGTTCCTCATGGTCAAGACCACTCTTAGGCCAGATCTACCCCAGCCCTAATACTCCATTTTACTTAAGCCAGTCTCTGCACTGTCCCATACATCCATACTAAACCTTTATGGATTTTTTTATAGCTGAATTTCAGCCTTTATCACCTCTAGCCTCTAAGGTCCATTTCAGCTTACAGACTGTGATGTACAACTCCTTTTGAAGCTAACATTCTCGCTTTACACATGAGGAAACAAACATAATAAACTGAGGAAAGTGACTTGTTATGCTTGTGATTACGAACAGACCAAGGATTAAAATTCCTTTAAATTTTTTTTTTTTTTTTGATACAAGGTCTCACTTTGTGACCCAGGCTGGAGTTCATTAATACTATCGCAGCTCACTGCAATCTTGAACTCCTGGGCTCAAGCTATCCTCCCACCTCAGCCTCCTAAGTAGCATGCGCCACCATGCCCAGCTAATTAAAACAAAAAAATTTTTTTTTTTTTTTTGGTAAAAACAGGGTTTTTCTACCAGACCAGTCTCAAACTCCTTGACTCATCCTCCTAAAGTGCTATTATTATAGGCGTAATCTACTACATCTGGCCTAAAATTCCTTTAAATGGAGATGGATTCAAGAATTCCTAGTGTGAAGATCTGGCCTAAAGTTCCTAGACTTTCAGGGATAATTTCTTTTTTTTTCTTTTCTTTTCTTTTTTCTTTGAGACAGAGTCTGGCTCTGTCACCCAGGCTGGAGTGCAGTGGCGTGATCTCGGCTCACTGAAACCTCTGCCTCGTGGGTTCAAGCAATTCTCTGCCTGAGCCTCCCAAGTAGCTGGGATTATAGGTGCCTGCCACCACGCCCAGCTAGTTTTTGTATTTTTAGTAGAGATGCTATTTCACCATCTTGGCCAGGCTGGTCTTGAACTCTGGATCTTGTGATTCACCCGCCTTGGCCTCCCAAAGTGCTGCGATTACAGGCATGAGCCACCGTACCCGGCCATCAGGGATAATTTCTATAGTTCATTACTAGAAAAGTTTCTCTAAATGTGTAGAGAAAAAAAAATTTCCTGGTTTGAGTCTCGATTTGCATAATTCCTGGTTGTTAACCCTTTTCTATTGTTTTATTCTGTCCTCTCTGAATTCTGATTGGATTTATTATCTTCAGGACATGGATTGACACAGACATGTTTTCTAAATGTTTTATTTGTGGGCACCTAATCTTGCTGGGGAGATAAAGCAACAATGCGTATCTTATTACCTTTGTATCTCATAGACTCCAGCACAATGCTGGGTACATAGGTGACACTCAGACAAGTGTTAATTAGCTATTCACCCCTTTTTCTGCTTGCTAGGGGAAAGTTATGCCCTTTATCTCCTTTCCCTATCTCCCTGCCCCCAGTTTGGCTTGCTTTATAGCCTTGCTTAGGTAGCCACATCTGGAGAATTGCTTTAAGCTTAGTATTGCCAGTGTTGTCTTTGGTTGTATATTACACTCTTTATGGTGGAGTGCTGGAAAGAGTTGGTACCATTGGATTAGCTCAGCAGTGGTCACTAGATTTCTGACAATAGCCAGCAAAAGTACAGTCATTACCCAGATTATTATATGTTTGAATCAGATTCCACATTTGTTGGTTTATTCTATATTAAGATTTTGAGAGTTATGGATAAATATGTTTAGAACAGACTTCCTCTATTTATTTATTTATTTTTTAGATCTAGTCTTGCTCTGTTGCCCAGGCTGGAGTGCAGTGGTGTGATCTCGGCTCACTGTAACCTCCACCTCCTGGCTTCCAATGATTCTCCTGTCTCCAAGGGATTTTCCTGTCTCAGCCTCCCAAGTAGCTGGGATTACAGGTATGCACCACCATGCCCACTAATTTTTGTATTTTTAGTAGAGACGGGGTTTCGCCATGTTGGCCAGACTGGTCTCAAACTCCTGGCCTCAGGTAATCTGCCTGCCTCAGCCTCCCAAAGTGCTGAAATTACAGGCGTGAGCCAACGCACCTGAGCCAGACTTCTT
>NW_016108001.1:344478-356091 GCF_001604975.1 Cebus imitator
TTTTGAGATGAAGTCTTGTTCTTTCACCCAGGTTGGAGTGTAGTGGCGTGATCTTGGCTCACTGCAACCTCCACCTCCTGGGTTCAAGCAATTCTCTGCTTCAGCCTCCCGAGTAGCTGGAATTATAGGTGCCTGGCACCATGTCCAGCTAATTTTTTTGTATTTTTAGTAGAGCCAGGGTTTCACCATATTGGCCAGGCTACTTTTGAACTCCTGACCTTGTGATCCCTCCCCGCCTTGGTCTCCTAAAGTGCTGGGATTACAGGTGTGAGCCACTGCACCTGGCCCTATTTTTTTTTTGGGATGGAATCTCACTGTCACCCAGGCTGGAGTGCAGTGGCACAATCTCGGCTCACTGCAACCTCTGCCTCCCAGGTTCAAGCAATTCTCCTGCCTCAACCTCTTGAGTAGCTGAGATTACAGGTGCCTGCCACCACACCTGGCTAATTTTTGTATTTTTAGTAGAGACAGCATTTCACCATGTTGGTTAAGCTGGTCTCGAACTCCTGACCTCTTGATCTGCCCGCTTCGGCCTCCCAAAGTGCTGGGATTACAGGTGTGAGCCACTGCACCCGGCCAATTTCTTCTATTTTTAAAGAAGCAACCATTCTTTTTATTTTTAGAGACAGTCTTGTTCTCTTGCCCAGGCTACAATGCAGTGGTGCAGTCATAGCTTGCTGCAGCCCTCAACTCCCGGGCTTCAGCAGTCCTCCCACTTCAGCCTCCTGAGTAGCTGGGTATATAGGCACATGTCATACTATGCCTAGCTAATTAAAATAATTATTTTTTTTGTAGAAACAGGGTCTTGCTATGTTTCCTAGGCTGGTTTCTTAACTCCTGGCTTCAATAGATCTTCTCACTTTAGCATCCCAAAGTTCTGGGATTACAGGCATGAGCTACCATATCTAGCACAAAATCTTGCTTATTTTATAACTCATAAAATATCTGAATGAATGAACTTGGATTTCTTAAAATTCTGATTATTTGAATTTTTTAAGTCGCAAGTGGCTCTTTTTTATGCTTCATGTAACCTTTTTCAAACATGAAATCTAAATAGAAAATATAGCATTAAGAGTGGTGTGAGTCGAAGGCAATACATTGGTAGGAAATCATTCAGATGATGTTATCAATGAAGTGCTATTGTATATGATCATGGCCAGTCCTTCATTTCAACTTCAAACCCTAGGTAGCACTAAAACAAAAAATGATTTGCTATCAGCTGCTAGGATGTTTTTATTTCTTCTTATATTTTAGCTTTGTTTATATCCCTGTAGATTTTCTTAAAAATTGCTGTTTGTTTTCCTGTGATTAAGGTCAAGATTACCTTTTATTCTTAAAGTACCTAACCTCGAATTCTTAAAGTACCTTACCTCAAAAACAGTCTCGATTAATTACTCTCTGATTTATATTAAACTTGATAATACCTGTTAAAAAACCTTTTCTCTGTAGGTTGAACACAAAAGGGAAACAATGCATTTATTTATTTTATTGCACTCTGTTAAATGCTTACAGTTAGATAGCCTGTGTAAAAATGAAAGTTGACTTCAAGCAAATTAATTTTTATAAGTTTAGCGAATTATTGGCCCATAAAGTGTGTACACACTTGAATCTTTTATATTGATAAAAATATAACTTTATAAATTATATCATCAATTGGATCTAACGCATGCTAAAGCTGAACTTTTTTTTTGAGACAGAGTCTTGCTCTGTCCCCAGGCGCCAGGTTGGAGTGCAGTGGCACGAGCTTGGCTTACTGCAACCTCTGCCGCCCGGGTTCAAGCAATGCTCCTGCCTCAGCCTCCCAAGTAGCTGGGACTACAGGTGCGCACCACCACACCCAGCTAATTTTTGTATTTTTTTAGTAGAGACGGGGTGTCACCATGTTGGCCAGGATGGTCTCCATCTCTTGACCTCGTGATCTGCCCTCCTCGGCCTCCCAAAGGGCTGGAATTAGAGGCGTGAGCCACTGCACCTGGCAAGCTGAACTTTTTCTAATGTCGTTCTGGAATAATTGGATGATATGACGTTGCATTTTGACATTTCAAAGGTATGAACCTTTTCCTAAGGTTCTCTAATGACATTAATAATATTTATTAATCCAGAAGAGTGGGTGTTAATTTTTATGCTTTGTTCCTAAAGTTTTCAGTTTTTATGTTTTTTTTTTTTTTTTTTATTAATCCACTTTTTTGTTTGGAGGGTATTTGTAATCATCATCAGAAAATTGCTGAGGAGTCCATTAGGTGTTTGAGACTATAGAAGACAGAAATGTACAATTCTGCACTGTACTGCCTTGTAGGTGTCAATATCATTTAAATTTCTTTTTTTGCCTTCTGAGATGGGTCTACTTTGTACTTCTTTTCTTTTCTTTCTTTCTTTTTTTATTTGAGACAGAATTTTGCTCTGATTGCCCAGGCTGCAGTGCAGCGGCACAATCTTGGCTCACTGCAACCTCTGCCTCCTGGGTTCAAGCTATTTTCCTGCCTCGGCCTCCCAAGTAGCTGGGATTATAGGCATGCACCACCATGCCCAGCTAATTTTATATTTTTAGTAGAGAGGGGGTTTCTCTGTGTTAGTCAGGCTGGTCTCAAACTCCCAACCTCAGGTGTTCCACCTGCCTTGGCCTCCCAAAGTGCTGGGATTACAGGAGTGAGCCACCATGCTGGCCTGTACCTCTTTTCTATGGTAAGTAATGTTACAGGATGTTTAAGAGCACTGTATTAATATCTGGTTTAAACTTTAGTTCAGAGAAAGTATGACTGATAAATGTCAAATAATAAGAGAGCATATAGGTTAGCTTGAACCAGCTGGCTTCTATAGATAGAGGAATAGATATAGAAGAAACCTTCTAAGACCTGAGGGGATTGTTACTTCATTTAATTTTTACCATAACCCTAGGAGGGGTATTATCCCAGTTATATAAAGTGTCATAAACTGGTTTAGTGCTAGGGATGCACCGAAAGACAGGACAGATGTTTTATATTCAAGCATAAGTCTGGTTAGAATGAAAACTACTGTTCTGGGTATCAGTGTCCTTCCTTTTCATTTTTGCTTCTTTAGCATGTTCCTCCTCAAGCATCTCCTGCAGTTTTCCTTCAAGAGATCTTGACATCCTTCCCACTGACTACATTTCTTAAACGTCTTGCCTCACCCTCCCCCAGGTGTTAGCTGTTGGCGGTCTAAGGTATTTGCCTCTTGGAAATATTGCTAACTTAGTTTGGATTTCTAAAACGTCCCATCCAGCCAGGCGCTATAGCTCACGCCTGTAATCCCAACATTTTGGGATGCTTAGGTGGGTGAGTCACCTGAGGTCAAGAGTTTGAGACCAGCTGGCCAACATGGTGAAACCCCATCTCCATTAAAAATACAAAAAACATTAGCCAGGCGTGGTGGCGGGTGCCTATAATCTCAGTCACTTGGGAAGCTGAGGCAGGAGAATCACTGGAACCTGGGAGGCAGAGGTTGTAGTGACCCAAGATCACACCACTGCACTGGGTGATGGAGTAAGACGACTCNAAAAAAAAAAAAAAGAAAAAAAAAAAAAGCCACTCAGTAAACCTGGTAATTATTGAGTTGCTTCTATACCAGATGCTTTTATAACATTCTCTAGTGTACTCTACAATAGTCCTTCAGGCAAAATACTATTCCCATTGTACAGATGGAAAGTGATTTATTTAGAAGGTTCACTTACCTGGAGACATTCAGAAAATATGTGTGGAACTCCTACATTTTGTGAGGCACTGCCCTGGGCATTGGGAAGAGAGATGCCTTTGTGGTAGTTCTAAAAGAGTTCACAGTCTGGCCAGGAGACACTGTACAAACAGATTGTAAGTGGTTGTGCTTCTTTTTTTTCTAAAGAATGTTGAGTGGGAGCACTTGGGACCTACCTGTGAGAGCTGAGGAGGGATTCACGGACGAGGTCTTGCTTAAGAGGAAACATGTGAGGCCGGGCATGGTGGCTCATGACTGAAATCCCAGCACTTTGGGAGGCTGAGGTAGGTGGATCACCTGAGGTCATGAGTTCGAAACCAGCCTGGCCAACATGGTGAAACCCCATCTCTACTAAAAAAATACAAAAATTAGCTGGGTGTGGTGGTGTGTGCCTATAATCCCAGCTACTCAGGAAGTTGAGACAGGAGAATCCGGGAGTCTTGAACCCAGGAGGCAGAGGTTGCAGTGAGCTGAGATTGAGCCACTGCACTCCAGCCTGGGCGACAGAGTAAGACTCTGTTTCAAAAAAATAAATAAAATAAAGGGTATATTCTGTTTATTATACTTCTCTGAAGCTTTGTGCTATAACTGAATTTTATGTTTGTTAATTAGAGGAATACTTTTGAGTAATTTTCTTTGACTTTATTCTCTTTAATTTTTCATTTTTATAATATATAAGTTGATAAAGAGCTTTCTAATGGCCTTAACTTGTTTTGATCTCTTTTGGGGACTATTACTGAGCATTTTATGATGGTCTTATCTTTTTTTTTTTTTTAAGTAGCCATTACTAAACATGAAACCCTTTCTTAGTAAAATTGTAGCAGCCTTCCCCTCCACATTAGAAATGTAGATGTATGAGTTTCCTACTGCTCTGCTACTCCGGTGACTCAGAAGTTATAAAAATATATAATTGAAAACAAATTATTTGGAGTGATTCTAGCATTTTAATTGACTAGGTATCTCATTAGATTGCTTTATTTAGACAATACACATTCTTTGATGTTCTAGTTATTGCAGTACAAAGTATAGATATTTATTTCTTTGATAACTATAAAATTTTTTAGAGCCATTATAATATCTTCTCTCTCTTTTTTTTTTTGGAGACAGAGTCTTGCCCTGTCACCCAGGCTGGAGTGCGGTGTGGCACGATCTCAGCTCACCACAACTTCCACCTCCTGGGTTTTAGCAGTTCTTCTGCCTCAGCCTCCTAAGTAGCTGGGACTGCGGGTGCACGCTGCCACGCTTGGCTAAGTTTTTTATTTTTAGTAGAGACGGGGTTTTACCATGTTGGCCAGGCTGGTCTTAAACTCCTGACCTCAGGTGATCCACTCACCTTGGCCCCCCAAAGTGCTGGAGATTACAGGTATGAGCCACTGTGCCCGGCCAGACTACAATATCTTCTCTACTAGTAGAGAGATTATATTTGTAATGCTGTTGGTGAGCCTTTTGAAATTTTTTTTTTTTTTTAATACAGAGTCTTGCTGTGTCGCCCATGCTGGAGGCAGTCTCGGCTCACTGCAACCTCTGCCTCCCGATCTCTAGTGCTTCTCTTCACGGCAACCTCTGCCTCCCAAGTAGCTGGGATTACAGGCGTGTACCAGCACGCCTGGTTAATTTTTGCATTTTTAGTAGAGATGGGGTTTCACCACGTTGGCTAGGCTGGTTTTGCACTCCTGACCTCAGGTGATCCTCTCGCCTCAGCCTCCCAAAGTCTGGGGTTACAGGCATGAGCCATCGTGCCCGGCTCCCCTTTTGAAATCTTATGGAAGCCAAGGATTGCTGTACCATCACAGAATATTTTTATTATTAGTTTTCTGAGATAGTTAAATAAACGAAGAGGTGGTCATGGTGAGTGGTGTGTGTGTGTGTATGTATGCATTTCCCACTGAAACGAAAGTAATTGAAGAGAATTTGGTGCCAAGTGGTATAATAGTAACTGGGTCTGTTCCTTTGTTCCATTAACTTACTTTTTGATCTTGGACAAGTGACTTAACCCTTTTGGTCTTAATATTTTTGTCAGTTAAATAAGGATGCTTGATTAGGTGAACCTAAAGGGCTTTTACCTTTTATTTTATTTAGTTTTTTGAGGTGGGGTCTCACTATGTTGCCCAGACTGGTCTTGAACTCCTGGGCTAAAGTGATCCTCCTGCCTCAGCTTCCTGAGTAGCTGTGACTGCAGGCACGTATCACCACGTTCAGCTCAAAAAAAGCTTTTCAAATTATAAAACGTATTTTTATATAATACTTTGCAAATAATTATGTTATTTCATTAGGTGGCTTGTATAAAATCATAAACCCAGGTATTACTTGCTTATTCTCACAAGAATAAGCTTGAAATATAGAAAAACAGCCTTCAAGTTCCTCTTTAGGACAGTTTTCGTAATTACTTCTGACATCTTAATGAACAATTTACTTTGTATTCCCCTTAAACAGTTCATTATGCCTTCAGTTTCATCTTTCACCTTTGTTTTCTTTTCTCTAATGCAAATTGCTGAAGGGAGTGGAGGAAGAGGTGAAGATGTGGAAAGCCCAGAGAGTTGGAGAGTTGAGAGAAGGAAGAAAGCAGTTAAGGTCAGAGTGTTGAAGTAAGATGGGACTGTACTAGTAATTTATTAATTTTGAGCTGTACCTTGCCAGCCTGAAGCAGAAAATGTTTTATTTTGTAGTTACACTATAGGGATTCTAAGTGTGAAAACCTTAAGTGATTAGTTGCCTGCAGTAGTCTGTAGGTATAGTAGCCCTTAAATTCTTCCAGCTCTGTGAACTGAGCCTAGTATAGTGTCAGTAACACACAAACTCAGTCCATGTTGGTTGAATGAGAGTCAGTGAGTTAACTAGTCCTAGAGACTGTTGTCTAAATTCTTCAACCCTCTGAGTAACACAGCTGTAGATCATCTTGTTCTCTGTGCCCAGATACTACAGTGATGGGAATTATGGGAATGTCAAGAAGGAATGACTTCTGTTTGATTCATGAAGCAGCTAATACTCTTAAAACAGTTCCAATTGTGCTGAAACAAGCAAGACTATTTAAAATGCTAAGTAAAAGTAGTAATGGAAAAAGACTGTAGAGCTACTATGTTAAAAGTAATTTAGGCCAGTCTCAGTGGCTCACACTTGTAATCCCAGTGCTTTGGGAGGCTGAGGCAGAAGGATCATTTGAACCTAGGCTATGGTGAGCTTTGTTTGCACCACTGTGCTCCAGCCTGAGTGATAGAGTGAGACACCCTGTCTCTTAAAAAAAAATTGAGAAATGGATTCAGTGGCATCTACCTGGCATGTATTGGTGGGGTGTGGGCCATGCTAGGTACTGCAGAAGAGAGAAAGGAACTATTTCAAAGAGGTGCTGCCAACTGTAGATTCTTTCTGTATATATATATTTCCAAAGAAGACAGATTTTTGGAAGTGTTTATTTTGGAACTAATCTTCTGTATTTCCATTCTGCCCCCACTGTATCCTGTATTTTGCACTGCCAGAATTCTGATAACTGCCATGAAGCAGGGCTGTGGCAAGTGGCCAGTGTGATAAAAACCTATTTTTCATTTCAAAACAGAATATAGATGTCAGAATACTTTAAAGAAGTATTTAAAGATAGATTGAGTGGAATGGTAGAAGTAGTAAAAACCTAATGAGAAGATTGAAAGTTTTTCATTTGCTTTTGATGGCATTACATTTTTTTTTGTAAACAGAAGAATATCAACTTATATCTCTCTTGATCTGTTAGTTTCTCTCTTTCCCCCATTTTCCTGATATTTGAGTGCTGGTGCTAGACACTGCTGAATAGACAGGAAAAATTGATTTTCTGGTGTTTTTTTACTTTTAGAGGGGGCCCCTAGGATATACTTTGTGTGAATATCTGACTAGATATAGATATAGATGTTAATAGTTTGGTTTTATTTCTTTATTTTTTTTGTTTTAACCCCAAAGAAAATGAAATCTTGTTTTCTTTTTATTTTTAGCTGTCACTGAAATGTTAAAATGCTGTCTAACTAAGCACAGTTGAGATAGTAAAACAGAATTTTAGTGTAACATATTACAGAATTTTGGAATATTCATTTACTTAATGGAGAGCTGAACTCCAGTCAGTGCTTTCTTTAATTTTAGTATCTCACACTGTATTGGTGTTTGACTCAGAATGAATTCAAGTTCTTAGTGTGGCCAATTGCCACAAAGTTGGGTGAACTTTAAATATATGATGGTTTTCTTTTCTTTTTGAGACAGTCTCGCTCTGTCACCCAGGCTGGAGTGCAGTGGGGCAATCTCAGGTCACTGCAGCCTCTGCCTCCTGGGTTCAAGTGATTCTCCTGCCTTAGCCTCTCGAGTAGCTGGGACTACAGGCATGTGCCACCACACCTAGCTAATTTTTGTATTTTTAGTAGAGACGGGGTTTCATCATGTTAGACAGGATGATCTCGATATCCTGACCTCATGATCCGCCCGCCTCGACCTCCCAAAGTGCCGAGATTACAGGTGTGAGCCACCTTGCCTGGCTGATGGCTTTCTTTTTAATGATTTCTAGAGCCTTTAACATGAAAAAGTGGAAAATGAAAGGAAACTATAATAGATTTCTTATCCAAAATGGGTATTCTTTGTAAGATGAAAAGTAGAGACAAGCTGAGACCCTGAGTTATGGATCCAAAGGTCACATCACAGCCAGCATTAGAAAGTCACAGCACTAGTGGAAGAAAAGGCGGAAGTAAACTACTAATGGGAATGTTTTCAAAGGAGCTCACTTGGAAAGGCCATTCTATCACCCGAGGTTTTTTTTTTTCTTTTTTGGTGGAAGTGGGGTGGTCCTTCATAAGGAAATTACATTATGTTCAATCAGATGTACAGGAGCAGAAATCTTTTATTTTTAAATTATGAAGTATGTCATATGCATAAAAAGAAGTGGAATAATATAATGTATACTTGTTAGCTTGAAAAGTTGAACATTATAATTGCTGCCCCCAAGTCCCCTTCCTTAGTCTTCTCTCCCAAAAGTAACATTCTCTTGAATTTGATGTTTACCATCGCATGAGTGTGTTTATCCTTTTGTTATACACACACACACACACACACACACACACACCCCTCTTATATAGTTTCATAAGAATGTTTTAAAACCTTATGCAAAACGTATTATACTGGCTGGGCGTGGTGGCTCACGCCTGTTACTCACACTTTGGGAGGCTGAGGTGGGTGGATCACCTGAGGTCAGGAGTTCGAGACCAGCCTGGCCAACATGGTGAAACCCCGTCTCTACTGAAAACATAAAAATTAGCTGGACGTGATGATGGGTGCCTGTAATCCGAGCTACTTGGGAGGCTGAGGCAGGAGAATCACTTGAACCTGGAAGGTGGAGGTTGCAGTGTGCCAAGACTGAGCCATTGTATTTCAGCCTGGGTAACAAGAGCAAAACTCCATCTCCAAAAAAAAAGGTGTTACACTATATGTATCCTGCAAATCTTTTTTTTGAACAGAGTCTCTCTGTCACCCAGGCTGGAGTGTGGTGGCATGATCTTGGCTCACTGTAACCTCCACCTCCTGGGTTCAAGTGAGTCTCCTGTTTCAGCCTGAGTAGCTGGGATTACAGGTGTGTGCTCCCACACCTGGCCAATTTTTGTATTTTCAGTAGACACGGGATTTTGCTGTGTTGGCCAAGCTAGTCTCGAACTCCTGACCTCAAGTGATCCACCTGCCTCGGCCTCCCAAAGTGCTGGGATTATAGGCATGAGCCACTATACCTGGTCCTTTTTTTTTTTTTTTCTTAATACTTAAAAAAAACATATTAGGCTAGCACAGTGGCTCACACATGTAATCCCAGCACTTTGGGAGGCTGAGGTGGGAGGATTGCTGAGGCCTTTAGTTTGAGGTTACAATGAGCTATAATTGGGCCATTGCACTCCAGCATGGGGACAGAGCAAGACTCTGTTTCTTAAAAAAAAAAAAAAAAATAACTTATTTAGTTGATACATGTGGTTCCGGTTCATTCATTTTTAACTGCTTTGTGGCATTTCTGTCTCTATTCTATATACTTAAACGTCTATTGACTGACAGACTTTTTACTGAATATTCTGGGGGACAGGAAAGAGGAATTAATTATGTCATTTTTAAAGTTAGACTAGGAATGTTGTTTTGACTTTCAAAAAAGCCAGTTTCCTTTTTTGGTGTGGAATGTCCTCGTTTATCATATTCCTGGGAAAATCCTTTGTACTTCCTGAGAGAAGGCAGAGAAGAAGAATGTTTTATTACACAGTTGAACATGTCTTTTGCAAAATGGAGAGCAGCATCTGCCACAATCCAATGAGCTCGGGGTGGTTGAGCTGCTGCAACAAAAGCCTGGGTTACCAAAAGTCTCAGATTTTTCAAGTGCACACAAGCTGTGGGTGGAAATTTGTTGGCATTAATTCATTGTTTCTTTTCTGTGTGTTTGGAATTATCTGAAATTTGGGTACGATCTGCTTTATTTTGTAAAAGGAGATGCGCCTTTTATGGTAAAAAGGCTGTTCTTAAATTGTGTTATGGTTTTATGGGGCAAGCACAAGAAAAGTAAGATGTAGATATGAGAGGACACACTTTTTGAGACAGTTAGTTGGTGTGAAATAAATATTTGTTTTAATAAATCTTCTGTATGCATTAGTCAATGTATATTCTTACTTTGAAGCCATTGTTTTAAAAAGACAATCTGATAAAATTTTTTATCTTCTCAATTTCATGCTGTTGTCTTTCTTTTCCAGCATTCTTGATAATGGTTTGAGCATTTTTGCAGAGTACACAGTGCAGAGCTTCATTCAGGTTGTCCCTCCAAATGATTTATTGTAGTGCATTAACCAGAAATGCTGAGGTAGCAAGGGAAACACTAATAAATGGGATGGTTTCCAGGGACTGTAGGCAAGCAAACACAAGCCAAAATTAAAAAGAAAACGTGAGTTAGGCACCCAAGATATAAGTCTGGCCAGATACGCTATTAACAGTGAATCTTCCATTCTCATTAAATTGTTTGAGATCTGTACAATTTGAAGATTGTTAGAAATGGTGACCAATTTGAAGCATATTTTAATTAGGGGTTGTACAATAGTCTTTTGGCTAAAACATAATTAGAATGAAAACATACTTTTGCTTCTTTTATTCAGTGCCTCAGCAATGATTAAACTCAGCTGCCTGTTTGTTTCTCCCATTGTTCTGATGGGAAAGAGTGCTGAATGGATCTCCAGTAATAGAAGAGGTTTTTTATTTTTGGTAGAAATGATTAGATGGAAGGAGGAAAGAGAATATTGCTAATTCAGAATGATTTATTTTTTCACTAGTGCTGGCTTTCTTGCTAACTACACAAATTATACTTTTGTAATAATTTTCACAAATTATTTTACCTTTGAAAAGTATATGTATGGGGAGAAAAGATAGTGGTATGTGAAATGGCATTTTGCATTTTTTTGTTTTGGAATGGTTTCCAATCATTTTCAAACAGAACCCCTAAACCAGAAAGTTGTGTGGCTTGGCAAATGAACCAGAATTAAAAAAAAAAATTTAGCACACCAAGATTTCTAAATTTTGTAAATTTGTTTCTGAAACTAGTGAAAGCCTGAAATTAATGGATAACCTAAGACTTTTTTAATTTAAAAAATTTACTTCTTCATTGTTTATTAGGGTTCTTTCAGTTTTTTTAATATTCCAGAAGCACAGAGATGGGGTGAAAATTTTTTTCCTTCTTTTTATTTTTTATTTTGAGTTGGAGTCTTGCTCTGTTGCCCAGGCAAGAGTGCAGTGGTGCAATGTCGGCTCACTGCAATGATCTCAGCTCACTGCAACCTTCGCCCCCTGGGTTTAAGCAATTATCCTGCCTCAGCTTCCCAAGTAGCTGGGATTACAGCCCCCCCACCACCATGCCTGGCTAATTTTTGTATTTTTAGTAGAGACGGGGTTTCA
>NW_016108001.1:356260-367903 GCF_001604975.1 Cebus imitator
TTTTTGAGATGGAGTCTCACTCTGTCACCCAGGCTGGAGTGCAGTGGCGCGATCTTGGCTCACTGAAACCTCCACCCCTTGGGTTCAAGTCATTCTCCTGCCTCAACCTGCTGAGTAGCTGTGATTACAGGTGCACTGAACCCAGCTAGTTTTGTATTTTTAGTAGAGATGGGGTTTCAACATCTTGGTCAGGCTGGTATTGAACTCCTGACTGCATGATCTGCCCACCTCAGCCTCCCAAAGTGCTAGGATTACAGGTGTGAGCCACTGAGCTTCACCCTAAAAATATTTCTAAAAGAATTAGTTTACAAGTTGCTACCTCAGATCTGCCTGAATCTTTTTTTTTTTTTTTTTTTTTTAAAGAGATGGGGTCTTGCTTGTTGTCCAAGCTAGTCTTGAACTCCTGGGCTCAAACAGTCCTCCTGCCTCGGGTTTTTGAATAGTTGGGACTATAGGCACATATCACCACACCCAGCTAACTCCCAGTTTTTATATCTGTTGAGCTTATCATCTGATGATCAAACATTTTATTTATTTATTTTTGAGATAGAGTTTTGCTCTTGTTGCCCAGGCTTTAGTACAATGGTGGGATCTCAGCTCACCACAACCTCCGCCTCCCAGGTTCAAGCAGTTCTCCTGCCTCAGCCTCCTGAGTAGCTGGGATTACAAGCATGTGCCACCATGCCCGACTAATTTTGTATTTTTATTAGAGACGGGGTTTCTCCATGTTGGTCAGGCTAGTCTCGAACTCCTGAGACCTCAAGCAATCTGCCCGCCTTGGCCTCCCAAGGTGCTGGGATTACAGGCCTGAGCCACTGTGCCCAGTCCAAATATTTAATACTTTATTTCTGAAAAAAGTATTCCAGAGTTTCTTAGAGTTAATCTAGATTTATTCTAGATTACAGCTCTTTCTTATAAAAGTGCTCTCTTGTCCTAAGGGTCACTGCAATAATTAGTGGCTAAGAATGACCTAAACTAGGTCTTTTTAGACTCTCTTTTCTTTGGCATTATATCCTGAGGTACCCACATTAGCAGGCTCAGGCCTTTATCTTTGACATTTACTTTACTTTTTTCTATTCTTTTAGGTCTTTCACTACCATTCCTACAGTGATTGGCAAGATACCGTTTCCACCTCACTCTCCATGTACCATGCCAGTGACATCTTAGCTGCTAGAGTGTGGAGCTGGCCTGTGGGAGTCAAGTAAGTGCCTTTTTTACTATTTGGCATGGTTTTTGCTTACTTTGCAAAGCCATGTAGAGGAGCTTCTTAAGATTAGTTTTTAAAAAGGCACTTGCTTGATCCTTGTGGGCTGGCTCTTTGCTCCAGCCTGCTGTTGAACACCTGGTAGCTAACATGGGGCTAAGTTTAGTGAGGTGACTGTTGCACAATGGAATATTTTTACTATGGTAGACCCTAAGGGATGATAGATCTGATCTTAGCCTGCTTAGACCATATTGGTGAACAACCCCAATAAATCAGAGCTATGCTATCTCAAACAGTTACTCTGCCTCCTGGAAATTTAATAGGGTATGGATGACCAACGGTTTGCTGGTATAAACCAACCAGATTGCGTGGAGACAGGGCAGCTCTCCTAGGAAAGGCAATGATCTTGGCGTTTATTTTAATTAATTTGGCTTAATATATGGAAGAAGTAAAAGTTGATGTTAATCAGGTATAGGTTTCTGTGTTTATCACTAAAGTTGCTAAAACCTGGTATCTTACTTTTGCAGGTCATCCTGTAAAATTTGCCTGTATAAATTAACACATCCCCTGTATGTCATAACAACCATGTAAGGGAGAGTGTTTTCCTGCTCTGTCTTAGGTATTGGTGATGTGACCTGTTCATGCAGGGGAAACTTGAACACTCGCAGGTATGTGAAGATCATGATTCATAAGCGTTTTCTCCCTGCAAGCAAAACAGTTTATTTTGGTGTGAACTCATGTGGTTTTATGAAATCTATATTGCCAGTTGATTTTTCTGCCCCCTGTTACTGTAGAACAGGTGTTGACAAACTGTAGCCTAAATGGTTGCTTGATTTTTGTAAACAAAGTTTTATTGCAATGCAGACATACCCATTTGTTTACAGATTGTCTATAGTTGCCCTGGCACTGTAACAACAGAGTTGAGTTGTTACAACAGAGACTATATGGTCCATAAAGCCTAAAATATTTATTATTTGGCCCTTTAAGAAAACATTTGCCAACTCCTACTAGAGGCAGACCAAACTTCAAATTGTGTTTAGAAATAAGCTTGCTAGAAGCACAGTTGTTTTCAAATTGGCTTCTAAAGAGAAAACCAGGAAAGCCAGGACCTGTGTCATAATGCTGACTAGCAAGTAAATATTTGCAGTATGTATAGTGGTGTGGTTACTAATACAAGGTTAATGAAATGGAAAGCTATGACAGCAGTCCAGCTTCTTTATCTTTTATTTCATTCATTATGTTCTCTCTTTCGCACTGACTCTTATCTGTCTTTCTCTTTGCTTTCTCACTGGGTGTAGGCATTCATTCAGTAGCAGGATATTATTATTAATGGATTCTCTAAAGGTTCATAGGCTGGGCATGATGGCTCACATGTGTAATCTGAATGCTTTGGGAGGCCAAGTTGTGAGGATCGCTGGAGTCCAAGAGTGCCTGACCAGCTTGGGCAATATAGTGAGGCCCCATTAAAAAAAAATTTTGTTGGGCATGGTACCATGCTTTTGTATTTCTGGCTACTCAGGAGGCTGAGGTGAAAGGATTGCTTGAGTCCAGGAAATTTGAGGCTGTAATGAGCTGTGATCACACCATTGTACTCCAACCTGGATGCAGAGCAAGACCCTGTTTCTGAAAGAAAAGAGAGAAAGGACCTTCAGATTCATGGAATAATTATTATAGTTAAAATACCACTCAAGGTAATGGAAATTGAGGACCATAGTTATTCAAGGATCACAGAGCAAGTTAGTATCCTACTACTGAAACCAGAGGCTAGGTCTCCTGCCTGCTTTCCTAGGGTTCCTTTCACTAGATCTCACACCATATTAGAGGATTCTTGTTTTCCCTACTAGTTGAAAGGTACAAAGGCTATTTCCCACCCACTCCCCCACACCGAAAGTAAAAGCAAAGACTTGATGATTTGAACTACAAAGATATGGTTGTGAGAGTATGGGTCTTACTTGGAGTTTGGATGCTTTTATTGTTTGAAGATAACTAGGGGATTGCTTCTTAATGATTCACTAAGTACTTATAGTATATACTCAGAAAGCTTGGCTTAGATGGAATAAAAAAAGAAGTTAGAGCCTTGTTCATAATTTTGAAGCTAGGAGCAAAACTAAAATTGGCATAGATAGAATTCTTTCCTCATATATCTATGTATCTAAGACCATAGATGGAAAGTGTATTTGTGTATGTGTGTGTGGGTATGTGTGTCTAACAGCTTTTAAAGTGCATCTGGATTGCATTCTGAAAGGAGTTTAGCAGGTGTATCACAATCTGCAGATTATGTTGCAGAGTTTTAATTGGACTTTTAAAAATAAATTTTATTTTAGAACAGTTTTAGATTTACAGAAAAATGGCAAAGATCATACACAGAATTCCTATATGTCCTTCATCTTCTCCTATCGTTAACATATTACATTACTTTGGTACATTTGCTGCAATTAATGAACCAGTCCTGATACATTATTATTAACTAAAGTGCATACTGTATTCAGATTCCCTTAGTTTTTGCCTACTGTTCTTTTTCTGTTCTTGGATTAAACAAATTTTTATTAGCATGTTTGTTGAAGTAGAAGGTAGGCTAGTTCTGAAGTCTCCTTCAGTTTCTGAGTCTATTTAAATTAGTATACTAGGCAAAGTTAGGACTTGTAATGTTTATATTCTCCTGTAACATGTTGGGAAAAAAATTGTTACTTATTAATAGTGATGGCTCTTCAATTGTTATTTTGTAAATTTTAGCATCATCAATTTCAGAAAGGACAAGATGGATTTGGTTACTTCTGTTATTAAGTATCATGTGTGAATTGCTGGTGAAAACTTTCTAAAGTAAATTGCCTCCTTTGGGAATGATGGGGATCAGCTATCCTACATCAATAAGTTTTCTCCTCTGAAAGTAGTTTTGGAGTCTGTACCTTCTGATGAATCTATTAATCATTCGTATTTTCCTATGAAGTTTTATTGTTTGTTTGTTTTTTGAGACAGAGATTCACTCTTGTTGCCCAGATGGGAGCACAATGGTACGATCTCCGCTCACCACAACCTCTGCCTCCTGGGTTCAAGCTCTTCTCCTGCCTCAGCCTCTCAAGTAGCTGGGATTACAGGCATCCACCACCACTCCCGGCTGATTTTGTATTTTTGGTAGAGACGGGTTTCTCCATGTTGGTCAGGCTGGTGTCACATTCCCGACCTCAGGTGATCTGCTTGCTTCAGCCTCCCAAAGTGCTGGGATTACAGGTGTGAGTCCCTACACCCAGCCCCCTATGAAGATTTTAAAATATTTTTCTTTAAAAGTTCATTAGTTATTTACAAAAGTTGAACACATGCATGCCCTATGACTCAGTAGTTCCATTTCTAGATTTATACAAAACAGAATTATGTGTCTGTATTCACCAAAAGACATGGACGGAAATGTTCATGGCAGGACTAACAGTCCACTTGGAATTTTCCAAGTGCCCATCATCAGTAGAATAAGGGGGCCAGGTGAGGTGGCTCACTTCTGTAATCTCAGCACTTTAGGAGACTGAGGTGGGCGGATCACTAGGTCAGGAGTTTGAGACCAGCCTGATCAACATGGTGAAACCCCCATCTCTACTAAAAATACAAAAATTAGCTGCGCGGGGTGGTGGGCGCCTGTATTTCCAGCTGCTTGGGAGGCCGAGGCAGGAGAATCACTTGAAACCAGAAGGCGGAGGTTGCAGTGATCTGAGACTGTGCTATTGCATTCCAGCCTGGGCGAAAGAGCAAAACTCCATCTCAAAACAAAAAAAAAATCAGTAGAATAAGTATATAATTTAGACATATCCACACAATGATTATTAAACGGTGATCAGAATGAACAGATTATAGCTGCATATAAAAATACATGGTTCTCACAAGTAGCATGATGAACAAAAGGAGCCAGACACTAACAGCACATGATCCCGTTTATATAAATTCAAAAGCAGGTAAAACTAATCAATAGTGTCAGAAGTCAGGAGGTTGATTACCATTGTTGGAGAATGGGGAAAGTATTTGACAGAGGGTATGAAGGGGGTTCCCAGGGTGCTAGTAGTGTTCTGTCTCTTGGTTTAAGCATTGGTTACATGGGTGGGTTCATTTTGTGAAAAATCATCAAGTTTACACTTTTTCATTTGCATGTTATTCAAAAAGTATATACAAAAAGTATTAAAAGTATTAGCAATTCTGGAAAAATCACAACATTTCACTGTTAACATTTAAAGGATATATGGAGAACCAGTTGAACAAATGAACCTTTTAGAATATATGCTCTCAGAATTATAGGCTTATCAAGACACTATTGTGTTACTGGAGCTGTTAACAGTCTTATTTGTGTTACAAGAAGAATAAAGTAGCTATTGTTAATAATGTCTTTTTATTGTAACCAGGTTTTTGGGATGCCCCAAAGGAGGACATCTTTTCTTTTTGGTCTATTTTGAGTCACCAAGTCAAAACGTTCATCTATTCTTTTACTACAGTAAAGAATGATCAGCCAAGTAGTTGTGCCTTCGGAATATTCGTGTGTTTACGAGTGCTGGTATGTTTTCCTTCCCACTGATTGTTATATCAGCAAGTGAGCTGCAGTCTTGCATGTGTGTGTATTTTACATGTTCTTTGGCTTTTAAGATATCACTTCACACATAACCAGAATTTAGAGTGTTTTTCCCAAACAGAGCCCTTTTTGTGACTTTTCTTATTGTCACTTTTGGTTTTTCCAGTGACTTGAGGATAAATCACCTCAAGCATTTATCCTTTGTATTACAAACAATACAGTTATATTATTTAGTTATTTAAAAATATACAGTTAAATTATTATTGACTATAGTCACCCTGTTGTACTATCAAATTCTAGGTCTTACTCATTCTTTTAATTACTTTGTACCCATTAATCATCACCACTTCCCAAGAATTTTTATTGGTTGATTAGTTGATTGACTGAGATGGCAGCCTTGCTGTGTTGGACAGGCTGGTCTTGAGCTCTTGGCCTCAAGTGACCCTCCCACTTCAGCCTCCTGAGTAGATGTGACTGACTACAGGCACAAAATACTACGCCTATCTAATTAAATTTGTTTTTGTAGAGATGAGGTCTCACTAGGTTGCCCAGCTGGTCTTGAACTCCTAGCCTTAAGCAATCCTCCCACTTTGGCCTGGGACTACAGGCATGAGCCACTGTGCCTGGCCAATAATGTTTTTGATAACCAGTGACATGCCATACGTATATGATTTTATTTCATTTATTCTGTGCAACAGTCCTGTAAAGTAGGAACTATAATTTCTACTACTGAAGAAATAAAGACAGGAAGTTCTATGTAACTTGCCCAAGCTAGTAAGTGATGGAATTAGGAATTCAGGTATATGTCTGCATACTTCCCAGTTGTAACCTGTGTTTCCCCATTCTCCTGAATGGTGTGAGCGGATTACTCCTTAATCACCAGGTACATTCCCACCTTTGTCTTAGCTCTTTCACTTTGCAGATCCACTGCCTATTAGGCCCTTACTTGTTTGTTCGTCCCTTTCTCATCATCTCACTCTACCCATCCTTCAAGGCACAGCTCAAGTCCCATCTGTTCAGTGATTTCTTCCTCCCTGTCTCCAATTTATAGAATACTCCTTAGCCCTGCCACACATTTTCTACTTTCACTGCTTTGAATCTATCTTTTTTTATAGATAGATTTAGTTTAAACTTTAGATTGTAGCCTCCTCCTTGAGGAAAGGGCTTGGATTATAGATTTTACTTGTATTCTTTGCAGTGTCTTATAATGTAGTAGATGCTTACTAAATGTATATGTTGATCAGTTGAAATGATAATAGAATCCTTAATAGCTGAAGATACGTAATGTGTATCTAAGACACTTGGTTATTTGAGCTTCTTGAAGTACTTTATACATCCAACTAACAGTCTTAATTCAGACTAGGAATGACATGTTTAGGTTAGAGTTAGATACTGTTTTCTAGACAGGAAGCTTAGTAATTGTTGCTATGTACTGTTCCAAATCAGAATAGTTCTTTGTATCTAGAGCCTGAACCAAAGAGCCAGTGTCTCACAACAGGGAGAAGTAAGCAATTCATTGTCTCACCACTGGCTCTTTGGTTCAGGCTAACAGTGTATCTCATCTGGATTATATTAACAGCTTCCTAATTAGTCTCCCTGCTTTTGTCCTTTCTTCCCTGTGGTTGTAACTCAGTAGTGGAAATGGTGACTTCACACAGAAGGAGACTTACCCAGTAGCTTCCGATCTCACTCAGTAAAAGACAAAGTTCTTCAAATGGCCTATAGGTAGTGACGATAAACTGACTCTCTGGAGGTGGAAAAGCTTCTGATTTGTAGCATTTGCCTGTTTTCCTGGTATAATTACTCCCACTCTGGCTGATTCAAAGTTCTAGAATGTACAGCAATCTGGTCTCCAGCCAGCATCGCCTTCAGCACATCACTGTTGAACATTTGGCACCCTGTCTGACTCCCATCTGCTGCCACTTTCCCTCTTGCCCACTCCATTTTGTGATACTGACCTCCTTGCTATTCCTCAAGCATGCTGAACATGCATCCACATCATAGGGTTTTTGCATTGCAGTTTTCTGTCATTAGAATGCTCTTCTCCTGAATATATGCAGGTTTTCTTATTTCTTATCCCCCTCAAGTGTCTGCTCAAATATTGTATTCTCAGTAAGGTCTTCTATGATCTCCCTGCATGAAATTTTTATTTTATTTGTTGTTCGGAGATGATTTTAATATACACTACAGTGTTTTTGTACTTGTCTGATGCCTTGCTGTAGTGATGCATTACTGCTATTTCTAGGCTGTGTCTTCTGCGGGTGGGTATAATGGTTATATTTGCTGTTGAGCCTTAAAAAGAAGCATTTCATTTTGTTTGTAATGAAAATATCTGTGATATGTATAAACAAATCAGTTTGGGATTCTTATTGGTTATTGCAACTTGAATTACTATTCGCTTAAGCTCCTCATGGGGAATGCAACAGTATTTATGGTTAAGTGTATGTTTGGTAATGTATTGTTCTCACAGTAACATCATTGTGGGTTTGAAGATCTGTGCTAAGTAATGAGAACATGGAATTTATGCATTTTATTTGAATATAAAGTGGGTTTATAAGGAATTTTTAGTATAAATAGTAAAATGTATCAATTAGTATAACTTACTGATTTATTGTATTTTTAAAAAGGTGCAGGTGCCTGTAATCCCAGCTACTTGGGAGGCCGAGGCAGGAGATTTGTTTGAACCTGGCAGGTGGAGGTTGCAGTGAGCTGAGATTGTGCCATTGCACTCCAGCCTGGGCAGCAAGAGCAAAACTCTGTCTAAAAAAAAAAAAAGGTATATGACTTTTTAAGAACTAGATGCCACCTTTTCCTCTTAACCTCGGCTGTTTCTTTTCTTTTCTATTTTATTAAGGAACTTTAACCTTCCGCTTGACTTAGTCTAGGCGTAGCCAACATTGCAATGAGGCAACAAGATTGAGTTGTAGTTGTTGCCACTTTCTTCTTTTTTTTTTGCACTTAACTTTTTTTTACAAGCAAAATTCTAATGTAATCAGAGATGAAAACCTGACAGCTATAGTTACTTTTTAAAAATTAATCTTTCAGGGGTAACTATAATAACCCATTTTTGGGGGTAGTTTGATTTATAAGTCAGAGAGTAGCTTGAAGTTAAAGTTGTTACTTCTTTTCATAGATGATTAAGAAATAGAGAAAAAGTCTGTTTCCTTTTCTATGAGGCCTTTTGTTACTTTATTGTGTGACATTTTAACTAAAATTTGCATTATTTCTTTCCTCAAGAGTATTGGACATGGGAGAAAAAGTCCCTTTTCCTTATCAAAGCTTAATTCCCTTTGTTCTGTTACTGTTATCTTTAAAAAATGTTTATTTTCTAGTTTTTTTTTCCTGCAATTAAGTTTTTAAAAATTGCCAAATTTGTCAGAGAGAACAAAGATTAAGTTAATAAACTTAGTTTTTTGTTTGTATATATGATGCTGTGATTCTTATTTTCTAACATATTCAGAATCATTCATTTAAAAAAATTATTTATGATAAAAGTACTAAATCTTTTATCATAGAAAACTGAGATGTACAGAAAAATAGAAAGAAAAAGTGCTACTCAGAGACAACCATTGTTAACATTTTTATGTATTTTCTTCTAGACATTTTTTAAATGGGATTCATCTTGCTTTCATAAAGGAATAGATCATTTTTATATGTAACATAAAACCATGTAACTTACCATTGAAGATGACTCAAGGGAGAAAACCCATGTAACTATATTTTGCTTCCTTTGCTCAGCATTATACCAAGTATTTAACAAACTTGTCATTCACATTTAATGGCAGCATAACATTCCAGAGTGACTGTATCAATATTTGTGCTTGCAATATGCTTTTCAAAATATATTTTGGTTTTGGTAGCACATTTGAGAATTTTAAAGGGAAATATTGTTTTCTCATTTTCACCTGATGTCTTTTGTTTGTTTGTAGTTTGTTGCTTTGCAAATAGAATAGGTTACTGCCCTGACCGTGTTCTTGTACACTCACAAGTAACAGCCACAAATTATAATAATGTTATTCAGAACATCTTTAAAGTCTATCTGTTTCAGATGGTATCTTTGAGAACTTTTAACACAAACTTTTGGATTCTTCTAAGTCTTTGGAAAGCCCATTCATTTGTCTCTAGATTTGCTCATCAAGAATGTTAGGAAATAGCTTATGATTCTTTAATATAGTTATGTGGATATAGTATATTTAAAAAACATCAATTCCCTGTTACACATTTATGTTGTTTCCAAGTCTTTTGCAGTTATTTGCATTGCTGTGGTGAATAACCTTGTGCATTCATCATTGCTTGTGTATGAGTTTATAGAACATGTTCCTAGAAGTAGAAGGTATTGCCTGGTGTGGTGGCTCACACCTGTAATCTCAGCACTTTGGGAGGCTTAGGCAGGCGAATCACAAAGTCAGGGTTTCAAGACCAGTTTGGCCAACATGGTGAAACCCCATCTTTACTAAAAATACAAAAAAATTAGCTGGACATAGTGGTGGACGCCTGTAATCCCAGCTACTCGGGAGGCTGAGTCAGGAGAATCACTTGAACCCAGGAGGCAGAGGTTGCAGCAAGCCGAAATTGCGCCACTGCATTCCAGCCTGGGTGACAGAGTAAGACTCCATCTAAAAAAAAAAAAAAGTAGAATGTATCAGAATTACTACCTGCTGACACCTTTGCCAACACAATGTGGTACTAAACTTTCTGACTGGTGAAAAAATGGTATCTCAGTGTAGGTTTAATATGTATTTCTTGTATACGTTAAGTTGAGCATCTTTTAAATATCTTTTAAAACTCATAGAGATGTTGTTTTTTTTCTTTGTAATTCGTAGGAGCTCTTATATATTAGGGAAACTAATCCTTTGTGATCTTAGCTGCATTTTCCCTCACCCCAACCCCTAACACAGGTTTGTCACTTTTTAACATTTTAAGTCCCTTAAGTCTGAATCTGGACATATAAAGGGCTGTATTATATATGAAAGTAGGGAACTATCTGTAAATGTTCCCAAGTAAACACAGTTATTAGTCCTGAATATATTTGAAGACAACTATGTGGATGAAGGTTAGATTAGATTCATTCTTTCTCTTTATGGAGAAGCAAATTACAGCTCAGCATATGGAAGACTTTTCTCTCATTAGATCAGCTTCAAAATGGAATGGACATCCTTGGGAATAGATGGATTCTTTGTTATTAGATTTGTTATTGGAAAGGAGATGCCAGCCTTTTCTCTAGTTCATTACAAAAAATAAGCACTTAGTGTTGAATAAATGAATCTTTGGGGCATCTGGATGGTTGAATTAGCTGGTTTTTAAATAACTTTCATACGGTGTTTATTGTTTATTTTTTTGAAGCAAGGTCTCACATTGTCATCTAGGCTGTAGTACAGTGGCGCGAACACGGCTTACTACCCTGAGCCTTGACTTCCTGGGTTCAGGGGATCCTTTCACCTCAGCCTCTCAAGTAGCTGGGTCTGCATACATATGCCACCATACCTGGCTAATTTTTAAATTTTTTCATAGAGATGGAATCCCACTATGTTGCCCAAGCTGGCCTCTAAATCCTGGGCTCAAGTGATCTTCCCACTTGGGCCTCCCAAAGAGTTGAGATTACAGGTGTGAGCCATTGTGCTTGGCTCATACTATTTTCATTTTAAAAATATTAATGTAGGCCAGGCACAGTGGCTTATGCCTGTAATCCCAGCACTTTGGGAGGCAGAAGTGGGTGGATCACCTGAGGTTAGGAGTTCGAGACCAACTTGACCAACATGGTGAAAGTTCATCTCTACTAAAATACAAAAATTAACCAGGCATGGTGGTGGGTACCTGTAATCTCCACTACTTGGGAGGCCGAGGCAGGAGAATCGCTTGAACCCAGGAGGCGGAGGTTGTGGTGAGCCGAGATCAC
>NW_016108001.1:368548-372123 GCF_001604975.1 Cebus imitator
TTGTGTGTGTGTGTGTGTGTGTGTGTGTGTGTGTGTGTGTGTGTAGTTTGTTTTATAAAATTGAATCATATTGGCATTTTTTCCCGTATTTTGTTTTTCTCACCTAGTAATAATAGAGCTTCCTCTAAGTCAAGTGATATAGCTCTAAGTCATTAATTCAGTGGCTGTAAATATGTCATCATATATGGGATTTTTCCATGGTGCAGCTGTACTTTTGTTTATTCAGGTGATATTTTCCTGGCAGACATTCACTTTGTTTCTGTTTTTTTTTTTGAACATTGTAATAAGCATCTTGTACATATCCTTACAGGTAGGTTTATGAGATAAGTAGTAGGATTTCTGGTTCAAAGTATATGTAGATATGATATATGCATATTTAATAATATAGATTGAGTATTCCTAATCTGAAAAAATTCAAAATTCAATATTTGAAACACGTCTGGTCCAAAGCATTTCCAGTGAGGAATACTCAACCTGTATTTAATAGTTACTGCCAGATTGCTTTTCTTAACCAACTTTCCAAGATTCCAAGATCCCTTCTGGTTCATGTAAGGCCATAAAATATAATTGTATAGTCTTCTTATAGGATTTTCTGGATTCTTCAAGACTTTTAAGTGTTCTATTTATAAAATTGATCATCTTCTGAATGACTGTGTTACTTTAGTGTAAAATAAAGCAAAAGTCTTTCATCAAAGCTCTAGTACCTGGAAAATATTTTAATACACTAGAAGGTAGCCAGGCGCAGTGGCTCCTGCATGTAATGCCAGCACTTTGGGAGGCTGAGGTGGGTGGATAACGAGGTCAGGAGTTCAAGACCAGCCTGGCCAAGATGCTGAAACCCTGTCTCTACTAAAAATACAAAATTAGTCGGGCATGGTCGCGGGTGCCTGTAATCTCAGCTACTCGGGAGGCTGAGGCAGAAAATTGCCTGAACCTGGGAGGTGAAGGTTGCAGTGAGCCAAGATCTCACCACTGCACTCCAGCCTGGGTAACAGAGCAAGACTCCATCTCAAAACAAACAAACAAAAATAGGCTAGAAGGTGAATTGAGTTGAGACAGATTTTAATATATAGCTTTGGGGAAGGGGGTCAGGAAATAAAGGCCATTTTGGCAATAGATTTTTTATCTTTAGAGTGGGTATCCACTTGGTTGCAAGAAGATTAATTATAGGCATCTCCTCCTCTTGTAGTCTCTCAGCTTGAACAGATAAATATAGAGAACCAATGCTCAGAGAGGGAATGCTATAGAGAACGTGTGGGTAGCTGCTGTAGTTTTACACAGCAGATAACATCTAGAATAAAGAACAGATGAAAATACTCATTGAGGATTAGTGTTCTTGAAACATCATCAAATGGAACATTCTCCAAGCCTAGCATTCAGAGCCATTCATAATCTTGCTCATCTTGCATGTCTGATAATATTTCCCATTGAGCCCAACTTACCTTTCCCTAATCCCACTTTATTCTCTGCCTGCTACGTTCACTCCCAGTGCCAGACATTTTTTTAATCTTTGGAAGATACATCTCTCCCTTTCTACATTCCTGATTACAATCTGTGTTTTCACTACTCCAATCAAGTGTCTTCACCTTCATAAAGCCTCTTTGCTTTCCCTAGTCCACATTGATCATTTTTAGCTCTTAACTCCTGGAGTACTGATATTTTGAATTCTTCCTACTGGTTCCAGAGAGAGAGAGAGAGAGAGAGAGAGTGAGTGTGTGTGTGTGTGTGTGTGTGTGTGTGTATGTGTGTGTATGTGTAGCAGTAGGAAGTTTTTTTTTTGAGTGTCTCCTGTATGGGAAGCACTGTGCTAAATACTGGGTTTATAGGAATGAACACGATAGATAATGTCCCTGTCCTTAACAAGTTTTATATTCTTGTGGGGAGAGACAGCTAATACATAATTAACAAGAAAATATCAGTAAGAATCTGATGAAAAAATGTATGAAGAATGAATCAAATCTCTTAGTTGCAAATGGCAAAGCCCAGTAGTTAATTTAAGCAGAAAAAATATTGTTTTTCTTTTTAAAGGACATTAGATAGCTTACAGAATCTTCGGGGATGCCAGAGAACCAGTTTTGGAGTCTACTTAGCCAGGAAAAATGCCCAAATTATACTACTGAACTAGATCATTGGAGACTACTGCTTTTGCCACTGGGAATAGGTATTAGAACTTGTAACTGTCTGTGTTGAGTATGCGATGCCATTGCTTGGACCTCTGCTCTTTCTGCTTCTGCAAGAAAGCTGATATCATTCAAAAATGTTCTTTAAAGTGGATTTCACATAGTGTCTCCATTATATCACTTGCTTCCTAGTTGAAATATTATGTGAATGTGTTTTATTGGCATAGCATAGGTCAATTACCTGCTTCCTGTTTGCAAGAGAGTCTGGGTAACTGAATTTCTGACTTTTATTTTGAGGAGGCAGTATTTATGGGATGAGAAATTCACCAAACAAGAAAGGCTGTTTAAAGTTACTGAATAGTTAACTGGTTAATTATTAATAGTTAAACTATGGGAAATTTGATACAGTGGAGTGATTGGAGGATTAATTTAGATTTGAACAGTCAGAGAAGATTTCTCTGAGTTCATAATACTTAAGCTGAGACATACATGGCAAGGAGAAATCCATGTAAAGAAAGGTATGGGTGAAGAGTATTTCAGTAGAGGAAACAAGTGAAAAGCCCCTGGTTTGAGATTGGGGTGGGGGTTTAGGGCTTGGATATTATATGAGCTTATACTCACAACAGGAAAGAACAACAGGATGGCTAATGTGTTGGGAATGTGGGAGTGAAGGGGTAGATAGTATGAGATAACGCTGGGGAGAAGATTCTGTTTTAACGTAAGTTTGAGGACACTCAGCTTATTTCCTTTCCTACTCTGAGAATGCTTTGTTGAGAGTAGGGATGAAATTATATGTATATGGATAAGAAAGGCATTCCTGTGTTATTAAACCCATGAACTATTGGATACCATGGAGGAACTAAAATTATTTGTATATTTGTTTAGGAGGAGAACAACATGAGGGATCTAGGAAAGATAAGAAATACTAGAAAGACTGTGTTTCCAGCGGGTAGAGGCATGAAACCTGTTTTTATTCTAGTGTCCAAACCTGGCGGGCCTTAAAAAGAATTGTTTCTTCATTCTTCTTACCTTGGTATCCAGGAACAGTGTATTATGGTCGCAGTTACTTGTATTGTGCTAGCTTTCAGGACTGCTTCAAAATAGCAAAAGGCTCTAAGCCCAAATGTACACTGATAGAGCTTTCCTGTTAAAGAATAGCGTTATATAGTAAAGTGATAGAAAACTGTTTTCTAGGCAGCCATGGTGGTTCATGCCTGTAATCCCAGCACTTTGAGAGGCCAAGGTGGGTGGATCACCTCAAGTCAGGAGTTCGAGACTGGCCTGACCAACATGGTAAAACCCTATCTGTACTGAAAAAAAAAAAAAATTAGCCGGGTATGGTGGCGGGTACTTATGATCCCAGCTACTTGGGAGGCTGAGGCAGGAGAATCACTTGAATCTGGGAGGCAGAGGCTGTAGTGAGCTGAGATCACATCACTGCACTGCAGCCTGGGT
>NW_016108001.1:372844-375009 GCF_001604975.1 Cebus imitator
TTACTCTGTCGCCCAGGCTGGAGTGCAGTGGTTTTATTTCGGCTCACTGCAACCTCCGCCTTCTGGATTCAAGCAATTCTCTTGCCTCAGCCTCCTGAGTAGCTGGAACTACAGGGACACACCATCATGCCTGGCTAATTTTTATATTTCTAGTAGAGATTGGGTTTCACCATATTGGCCAGGCTGGTCTTGAGTTCCTGACCTTGTGATCTGCCCGCCTCGGCCTCCCAAAGTGCTGGGATTATAGACGTGAGCCACTACACCTGGCCTCTATTTTTTGTATTTTTAGTAGAGATGGGGTTTCACCATGTTAGCCAGGCTGGTATCGAACTCCTGACCTAAAGTAATCTGCTTGCCTTGGCCTCCCGAAATGCTGGGATTATAGGCATGAGCCACCATGCCCAGCCTTCAGCATTCTTTTAAAATTCTTTCTTCTATTGGTCCTTTCTTTTTTGTTTTTGAGATGAAGTCTTGCTCTGTTGCTTAGGCTGGAGTGCAGTGGAACCAGTCAGCCTCCCGGGTTCAAGTGATTCTTCTGCCTCAGCCTCCTGGGTAGCTGGGATTACAGGCATGTGTGTCACCATGCCTAGCTAATTTTTATATTTTTAGTAGAGATGGGGTTTCACCATGTTGGCCAGGCTGGTCTCGAACTCCAGACCTCAGGTGATCTGCCCACCTCGGCCTACCAAAGTGCTAGGATTACAGACATGAGCCACCGTGCTGGCCTATTGGTCCTTTCTCATTATATCTGATGACTACACCCTGTAGATGTTTTGCCAAGAATGTATGCATGTGAACAGTCTCAGAATATGACCTCTTTATCTTAAATATGCAGAAAGTTTTAACATAGTTTTAAAATGAGAAGACAGAATCCCTTTTCCCCTTGTGTGTGTCATTTGGATTTTTGCATACTACTTTTGTAAGATCAGATAAGATTATGTATGTAGTAGTGCACTGTGGGCAATGCAGTGGTTGATTATGCAACAATATTTTGCCTTTTCCCCATTGTGCAGCACTATGGTTTCTGCAGTGACCCTAGCCTCAGATGTGAGTTCCGATTAGCCTAAGCCAGTTGGTGTTTAAAAAATTATTATTGTTTTTAGAGAGATGGATTTTCGCCGTATTGTCCAAGCTGGTCTCAAATGCCTAGGCTCAAGGGATCCACCTGCCTTGGCTTCCCAAATTGTTGGATTTACAGGTGTGAGCCACCGCGCCTGGCCCGCAGCTAATATTTTTTTAAAAAATTCTTCTTAGTAGGAGTGTAGTCTCACTATATTGCCGAGGCTGGTTTTGAATTGGCCTCAAGTGATCCTCCCACCTCAGCCTCCCAAAGCCCTGGATTACAGGTGTAAGCTACCATACCTGGCTGCCTCATTCTTTTTAAATGGCTAGAAAAAAAAATAGGGATGTGTAGAGATCAAGCCTGTGAGAAAATAGAAATTAACTTCTCTTGTTCAGATTTAGAACCTTTTATTGTAGATATTCTGGTCCCTGAGTGCCCAAGGAATGGATATTGGAAAGCTATAGCTGTCCGTAACCTCAATGTCAAAGAGTAGTAATCTCTCTTTTTTAAAAAGCTTTATTGAGAATTAATTCATGTAGCATAACATTCACCCTTTTAAGTATACAATTCAGTGGTTTTTAAGGTACTCATAGAATTCTGTAACTCTAACCAGAATGTTTCCCAGGAAAACAACAGCAACAGCAACAACCACCACCCGTGCCCATTAGCAGTCACTCTCTATTCTCCTCTATACCCAGCCTGTGGAGGTAATCAGATCTATGTCACAGGATTTGTTCAAGAAGAAGCTGGATGAACACTTGGTAGGGACAGTGTATTTTAGTATCACTAGTTGGGTACTGGAATGGAGAAGGTGCCTAATTATATAGAATATCTTTGTGGAATCTTCAACCTTGATATTAATATTTTATAATGATAGAACATTGCGGAATACTGGGATTTAAAGTGTTAATAGTGGTTGTCTCTGGGGGTTGGGTTAGGAGACTGTCATTTTCCATGCTGTGTACTTTTGTATTTAATTTTAGTTTCTACAATGAGTATATATTGCCCTTTTTTTTTTTTTTTTTTTTTTTTTTTTGGATATGTTCTCATTATTCTTTGAGTTTTTTTTCATTTTCTGGCACAATAAAAAAAAAGTGTTGGT
>NW_016108001.1:375030-387681 GCF_001604975.1 Cebus imitator
TTTTTTTTCTGGTGAGAGGGAGTCTCACTCTGCATGGTCTCAGCTCACTGCAACCTCTGACTCCTGGGTTCAAGTGATTCTCCCATCTCAGCCTCCCAAGTAGCTAGGACTACAAGTGAGTGCCACCATACCCGGCTAATTTTTTGTATTTTTAAAATAGAGACAGGGTTTCACTATGTTGGTCAGGCTGGTCTCGAACTCCTTATCTCATGATCTGCCGCCTTGGCCTCCCAAAGTGCCGGGATTACAGGTGTGAGCCACCACGCCTGGCCACTCTTGTTAATAACAGTTGTAAATACTTGTTTCTTGGCTAGTGACACTGGTGCAAAAAAAAATCAAATATGCTTGCAAATCAACACAAATTACTTAAAAATTTTTTCAAAAGTAACTTAGTAAGTTACTATAAACAATTTAAATGTTTAGAAACCCTCAGTATTGACAGATTTGTGAATGCATGAATGTGGAATATATGGATTTTTTTTTTTGCCATTGGAAGACTGATTTGGTTAATGAGTTTTTTTTCTTTTCTGTAGTTGATCTGGTTGGTGACAATGGGTATTAGCTGGGCTTTGACAGATTATTCTACATCCTCAGATTTACCTTCAGCCCCAAGGTTTGGATTATTAGATAACTAAACAATAAGGCCCTGACTGCTCTGCTGCTGCCTAGTACTCCTGTCCAAAGGCTTAGTCCTAAAAGGAAGTGAGAGTGGAAAAAATTGTTGCATTCTTAGGAAAATATTTCCTTCTAACCCAGGCATCTTTTGTTTTTTTCCCCAGGTGGTTCTGTTGTATCCCCCAGAGACCAAGGGTTGGCCCTTTATACTTATTAGGAAAGAAGGATTATGACCAACACTTGCCTCCTGGAGACGTCTAGGAGAAACGTTGCTAAGCTGCTTTAGTAAATAGATCGTAAACAAAAACTGAGCCACACCTCCTCCCCGCCATTACTATCTTAGTAAATGTTTGCTTAGGTTCTTGATTATTTAAATGCTGTAGTTCTTTCATGTACTTAAAAAATCTGTAACATTTTGTCAGTGAAGAGATTTATTAATATGCTTCTTTGCCTTAGCTCAGTAGTGCCTTTTTGATGATTTTTTAGGGCAGGCATTTAGAAGTCTAAATGGTGGACAATCTTGGACATTGTTGCTTGCTGTCAACATAAAGCTATTTGCTGTTTGTGATGGTAGTACTAGGAAGAATGTGTTAGCATTTGCTAAAAGAAGTTTCACAGGCTGGTCGCTTTCAGTGTTTAAAAAAAGTTTCTACAAGACCGTTTATAATTCACTACAGTGTTCCCTGTAGTGAAGCGTGTGGGGCATATGAATTGTGGTTTAAACTCTAAATGGCCACAAACATTTTTCTTGAATGTGACTCTTAACTTGCTTTCTCTAAACTTCAAAAATCTTCAGTTGATACTATAGTAATTGTTGGTACCACAGTAGTTGTGTATTTCAAACTCTCCAGTCATGAGTTTTCAGCATATGTTAGTGCCTTTGAGGTCAGGAAGAACAGAGTCACTAATGGTAATAGCAGAAACTTTAGCAATATAGGAATAGAAGTGGTAATATAGATGAGCAGGAACCTCAATTCAGGAAATACTTGTTTAAAAAAAATTATTTTGTACCTTCTGTGTGAAATGCCCATTGCTAGGCCTTGGCTCCAGACTTTAAAGAGCATATTTGTAATGGATTGATAATTTCAAATGTAAAGGGTGGGGATAAGGGAAGCAGCCCTATAAAGTTGGCATTATTTCCCCTTTTTCTTTCTCTCTCTTTTTTTTTTTTTTTTTGAGATGGTATCTCACTCTATTGCCTGGGCTGAATTGAAATAGTGTGATCTCAGCTTATTGCAAACTCTTCCTCCTAAGTTCAAGCGATTCTTGTGCCTCAGCTTCCCGATTAGCTGGGACTATATGCCACCATGCCTGGCTAATTTTTGTGTTTTTAGTAGAGATGGGGTTTTACCATTTTGATCAGGCTGGTCTTGAACTCCTGACCTCAAGTGATCTTCCTGCCTTGGCCTCCCAAAGTGTTGGGATTTCAGGCATGAGCCACCACGCCTGGCCTGTTTTCCCTTTTTCTGTTTCCTACCTTTGACTTGAAGTTCAAGAGTGAGCTATGTAGGCACCAGGGCAACAAGCTGTTTATTATATTCATAGGTGCTCCATATTCTTCGGCTTTTAAGTTGGCATGGGAGCAGGGATGAACAGTGGAACTGTTGGGGTTATCTTTAGGTACAGTTGCTGCTTTAGTAGTCTTTAGGACTTACAGGTTTTTGCAAGTTAATGCAGGTGGATAAATATTTCAAATGAATGAAAAAACCTAGACTGGAACTGGGAACAGAGTTATAGTCTAAGTAAAAACCACTGGAAAAAGCTTTCAAATTCTGTTAATACTACAAAACTAATGATTACAGTAATCAAGAAGAGTTTATTTGGGGAAGATGAAGGGGAAGTAGGAGTAAAGTTATATGAATAAGTATCCTGATGGCTCTGAGAAATTCCTCCCACTCTTTCCTCCTTAGTTACATGTCCAACAAATCAAAAATAGCCTCCTAGAGTGAAGAAGAGAGTCCATCATATAGAGCAAGTAAGTATATCCTACATGCTGGATTTAGCTTTTAGATTGAACGAATGTTAGAAAAGACTCCTTTTCCTCTGGTTTGTGCTATTTGTTTTAGATAAAGTGGGGCGGAAAGACAAAGAGCCTTTCTAGAAAGTTTATACTAAGCAAGGAAATGTGGATTTTTAATTGCCTTGAGAAAAGAAATGTTGAGTGCTGTTAGCCATGATGCTGACATCTCAGCTCCCCCCACTTTTTTTAATAGTTAAGAGTTATAAATAACAGAGCAAAAGGAAATGTTATGTAAAACTTACAGTTTCTTATCTGTGGAAATGCTGTATTTGGCACTCAGTTTATAATGGTCACTCCTCTACTTAAAATCCTCTGTTGCCTGTTGCCTGGGGAATGAAGCTTAAAATCTGTGAACTTTGGTTTTGAAAGCCCTTGATGGTTGAACTCAGCCTAGCCTTCCAGGCTTTTTTTTTCTCCTTTACTTTTTACAAGGGAGCCTTTTGCTGTGCTGGATTCCTGAGATGTGTCTTATGGTTCTTGGACTTTGTTTACATCTTTTTGTGTGGGATAGCCTCCTGTTCCTTTTCTGCTGGTCAAAATGCTCATTTTATTTTTATTTTTTTTAAGGCTTCAACTGTTTCGTTTATACTATTATTAGGACACTCATTATTATATTCAGCTAGAGACAAAAATATATTTGGGTGTGTATTTGAAGACACATAACTATGTGCACTTAAACAGTGTAAACATTATGGTTTAAATTTCATGCCACATTTTTTTCTTTTTTTTTCTTGAGTTGGAGTTTCCCTCTTGTTGCCCAGGCTGGAGTGCAATGGCTTGATCTTGGCTCACCACAACCTCTACCTCTTGGGTTCAAGCCATTCTCCTGCCTTAGCCTCCCGAGTAGCTAGTGTTACAGGCATGCGCCACCATGCCTGGCTAATTTTTTGTAATTTTAATAAGAGATGGGGTTTCTCCATGTTGGTCAGCCTGGACTCGAACTCCTGACCTCAGGTGATCTCCCTGTTTCGGCCTCCCAAAGTGCTGGGATTACAGATGTGAGCCACTGTGCCTGGCCTTCTGCGTTGTAGATGTATAGTAAATCATAATTAAATTACCGAAGTAGAAACTATGAATTGGGAGAGTCTAGGTGTAATGTACCTTAAAATTTTTTTTGACTACTAGTGACTAATCTTCAAAAAAGAAAAGGCTGGAATGATCAATTTACCTTACTGTGAAGTTCATGTTCAGATTTGTGGTAGACCATTACTTTCTATGCACTTTAAAAATAACATTTAGAATTATGTTTAGCACAACTTGAATCTCGTTAAATTGTATTGCATCAAATAGGGTTTAAAAAATCCTGCATTGGGAATTGGAAGAGCGATAAAAGTCAGACTATGTATGTGCTTTTTTCCTTTGAATTTCAGCTTAAAAGTGTTAATTGTAGTTCTAGGTGAATTTAGCATTTTAATGACCTTCCTTGGAGTAGTCCTTCAGGACTTTTTTGCTTCTGAAACAGAGAAACATTTTCCATTTTAAAGAAAGCCAACTTCTCATGTTCCCAAAGTCTGACTTTTTCCAGGGGAATGGTTTTAGGGGTTTGTGATTATTCAACTTCTTTCCTCTAAAATTGGCTTGGTATATGAAGTTAGCCAATTAAGAGCATTAAGATTTTTTTTTCTTAGACCAGGCTGGCATTCAGTGGCATGATCTTGGCTCATTGCAGCCTGAACTGCAACCTCCGGGGTTACAGCAGTTCTGCCTCAGCCTCTTAAGTAGCTGGGATCGCAGGCATGCGCCACCAGGCCCAGCTAATTTTTGTATTTTTAGTAGAGACAGGGTTTTACCATGTTTGCCAGGCTGGTCTTGAACTCCTGACCTCAAGTGATCTGCCTGCTTTGGCTTCCCAAAGTGTTGGTATTACAAGCGTGAGCCACCGCACCTGGCCCAAAATTACGATTTTTATTTTCTTCCTCCCTTATGATCTCATGAGTCATTATCTTTTGTCCTTACTGTGTGTTGGTTAATAGCCCTCTTTCTTACTGTTCTGTGGCTAGCTGGAAAAAAGAGTGCCATCCTCATGATCTCACTTCTAGTGTGAATGTGACTCTTGCATTATCTCAAGATAGGAAGCACTATAATTTGTTAATAAATGACTAGAATATATTGTTAGAGATGGTTTTCTAATATCAAACTTCTTATCAGTTTTTTTTGGAATGTCTTGAACAATGAAGCTTCAGAATTGTGATTTTTATTTCTATATTTCTTTCTGACTTCTGACTTTTATTCCTATTTATATTTTGGATGTTGTTTGTTTTCCCGATGTCTGATTTTGATTCCAGTGAGGTCATAAAAGCTAATGTAGTACAAGGGTTGAGTTCAAACCAGCAGGTGCTATGAGTCATTTGCTCCTTTGTTGGGGCAGCCAGTGTGCTGCTGTTAGGTGTGGCTGTGTCTCATTGAGCTCTCAGGAAAGATCCATTTAATACAGTTGTGACAGAGGGGAGATGAGAGCATGGTCCTGAGAGAAAAAGTTTCTAAATCTCATAGGCAAAGACTTCTTGGATACATAAAAAGATTCCAGCTGAGTTTAACGTAATATAGGCTTTTCCATTGTATTTTAATAATTATTAACAATATATTAATATTTACTTAGTCATACATTTACTTATTCATCTGTTTAATTGTAAACACAATTATCAATCTTTTTTTTTTTCTCAGATACAATAGTTAATGAGTTTATAATTGAGTTCTTGAGAGAGTAGCATTTTCTTTTGTTTTTTTTGGGATGGAGTTTCACTCTATTCCCTAGGCTGAAGTGAGTGCAGTGACGCAATCTTGGCTCACTGCAATCTTTGCCTCCTGGGTTCAGGTGATTCTCCTGCCTCAGCCTCCCAAGTAGCCGGTATTACAGGTGCCAACCACCACGCCCGGCTAATTTTTCGTATTTTTAGTAGAGACAAGGTTTCACCATGTTGGCCAGGCTGATCTTAAACTCCTGACCTCAGGTGATCTGCCCTCCTTGGCCTCCCAAAGTGCTGGGATTAAAGGCGTGAGCTACTGTGCATGCGAGAGTAGCATTTTTTTTGACCATAACTAAATATAGATTTCAATAAGATTAAGCAAATTATGTCAAAAATATGTCCCTCTAATTTGTTGACATTTACTGAAAAGGATAAACATAGAGAGACAGTCTTCTTTTGACATTAGAAGATATTTCCATGCCAGGTAAAGTGAGAGGCATCTGAACAGTGAGAAGAGTGTCCATGTTCCCTGTGGTCAGTTGTCACCAGTGTTGATATTTCCTGTATTATGCTTCCAAGTTGATGATGGCTTGTAGGTTATGGGTATCTAAAACTTCTGTCTGATTAGTCTTCTTATCCTTATTGTGTATAGTCATGCACTGCATGACAGCATTACAGTTAGCCATAATCTGCATATATAGATGGCCCCATAAGATTATAACGTATTTTTACTGTACTTTTTCTATGTTTAGATATGCAAATACCATTGTCTTACAGTTGCCTATAGTATTTGGTACAGCAATGTGTTGTACAGGTGTGTAACCTCAGAACAATAGGACATACCATATATCCTAGATGTGTAGTAGGTTGTACCATCTCGGTTTGTGTAAGTACACTGTGATGTCTGCATAATGATGAAGTTGCCCAAGAATGCATTTCTCAGAGTATATCCCCATTGTGACGAAATACAGGGCTGCATGCTGTCTATCTTTGTCATCATAGGGTTTTTTCAGACTTGCAATTCTATTTTATTTATACTCTGTTGTGTTACCATTTCCCGCCAGAGGTTCTCAGCATTTTTATATGTCATTCAGCTGTTGTTTTTGGACTTCAGTAAATAATGCTCATAAATAAATATGATTCTTATAGCCATGGTTTTCATGTGTTCTTTGGATGCTTGCCTATTTATTGGAGAGAGTGATTATGTGAAAATCATATCTAGTAGGATTTAATTAGGACATAGTGGAAGATAAGTCAAACATGTCTTGCCCCGAAACTTTCACACATATAAGTGTGCCTAATAATACAGAGCCATCAATTTTAAGAGTATGTGGCCCATGGGCAGGGCCTGGACTATAGATAAATTGCAGGGCTTGACTATACCCGTTAGAGGAGACAGAAAACACCAGAGAGCCCAAATTAGGAAAAGTCTTTCTCCTGAAAATGTAATTAGAATGGCAGCTTGCTGTTTGGGCACCTCCTGAGGTGATTTCTAGGAGGTGTAATTCTATAAATGCTGCTAGGGGTTTTATTCAAGGTAGGAAGTCAGGGCAAGGCGGGTAACAAGTACTGTGTATTTGGTTTTGGTATCGAATGGACGTGTGAGAGAGTGCCCATGGGTATGGGAGACTGTGTGTGAGAGTGCGGTGAGAGTATGCGAACGAGAGAAGGTGAGAGAGAGGGAGAGGCTTGATCATCATATTGTATTTATGGCATTGCCCTGTCATTATCCGTCTAGAGAAAGATGAGGGTTTTTGGGCCAGACGTGGTGACTTATGCCTGTAATCCCAGCACTTTGTGAGGCCGAGGCAGGTGGATTACCTGAGGTCAGGAGTTCAAGACCAGCCTGGCCAACATGTTGAAACCCCATCTCTAGTAAAAATACAAAAAAATTAGCTGGATGTGGTGGCGGGCCCCTGTAACCCTAGCTACTCAGGAGGCAGAGGCTGTAGTGAATTGATATTGTACCACTGCACCCCAGCCTGGGTAACAGAACAAGACTCCATCTCCAAAAAAAAAAAAAAAAAAAAAAAAAAAAAAAAAAAAAGTGAGAGTTTTTGGAATGCCTTTAATATAGGTGTCTTTATGAGGAGGAGATAGTAATATTCACTGGGATTAATCCTTTATTTATTCATCAGATATTTACTGAGTACCTACTGTATATCATGCATTGTTCTAATTATTAGAAGCAAATTTTTTCTGTACTTGTACATTTAAGGCACTATGCAAGTCATATTTCTACTTCTAGAAGCTTATGAAGATTAATGTGTTACGAACTTAGAGGCAAATGAAAGAAACTTTGACAAATATAGATTTATTTTGCATTATCACCTAGAGGGGTAGATGCTTTCATTGTAAGAGTTGCTATGAGGAAATCATGAAAGATTTATATGTGTATAATGGAATTTGAGACCAACTAATTAGACTTGAAAATAACTTTAGTTCTGTGTAGTGTATTTCTACATGAAAAGCTGAGGAGGGTACTGTTCTATAGTATAATTAAACTCTGCCCCTCTTTCCAGAAATCCAGCCATTTGTGTTTTGTAGGTTGTGCTGTAGCTCATCGTTTTCATGTCTCTTCCTTAATAGTTTTTATGTATATATGTATGTGTGTGTATACATATTTATGTATATATAACTCTATGTTTTATATATATATGTTTGACCCCTCTAGGGTCAACACATGTATATTTTATATATTTATGTTTTATATATATATATATATATATACACACACACACACACACACACATAAATATATGTTTATATAACATAAATATATAAAATATACATGTGTCTCCCTTTTAACCCACTCTTAATATAGAAGGTATTTTCTATATAGTTTATAAATTCTTTCTCTATATTATGGAATAACTATGTAACTATATAGTTGATCTTTTGGCTTCATTTTTCAGATATCCAGATAAGTTTTTTTTTCTTTTTTTTAATTAAGATTTTTGGATGGGTAATATTTTGGAGAAATAGCAGTAATGTGCTATTCCTATGTAGTGACAGAATGAGTGCAGGCTTGATACATAGATTGACTTCATTTTGCCAACTAGCTCCTTAAATGCAGAAGAGTTTGGTGGGGAGGAAAAAGTGCTAGAATTTTTGGCTCACTGGCCACAGCTTTGTAGCAGAACGCAAAACAACAAGGGTAGACTAACTTTGTTAACTAGTTCCTTAAATTCAGGAGTTTGGAGGAGAAAATGCTAGAATTTTTGGCTGACTGATCACAGCTTTAGGATGGAACATAAAGCAGCACAGCCAGTAGTTATTCAAAAGGGTAGGTCTGCTCTCTCTGCACCACCATGCAGACTTCTTACTGCCAGACCTGTTTCTGAGTTGGAGATCATTCAAGGAATGATTAGACCTCTGGGGTCAGCAGATAATCCCTGTGTCACCAGTTGAGATTTAATTTTTTGTTTTTTAAACCTTTAGGTGTTTAGTATAAGATAGAGGTTTTTTTGTTTGTTTTTGTTTTTTCCCCTTAACATGATCCACCTCAGCTTTTCTTTTGGATTTGTATAATAAGGCCCACAGATAAGTGTTTCATATTAATATTATAAAATTGTTTTTGAGTTTGTCTTCTACATGCGTTAAAAAACCTATTTGTAAACTGTCAAGGCTTATGAACAACTTAGATCAAAACAATTTACTTGAAGCAAGCAGCTTTATTTCTAAAGGTTCAGATTTTATATTTACCTTAAGTTAGTTTTTCTTCCAGTGGAATACTATTCAATAATTTTTTTTTTCCCCCCGAGTTGGAGTTTTGCTCTTGTTGCCCAAACTGGAGTACAATGGTGCAATCTTGGCTCACTGTAGTCTCTGCCTCCTGGGTTCAAGCGATTCTTCTGCCTCAGCCTTCTGAGTAGCTGGGATTACAGGCATGCACCACCACACTGGGCTAGTTTTTTGTATTTTTAGTAGAAACAGGTTTCACCATGTTAGCCAGGCTGGTCTCAAATTCCTGACTTCAGGTGATCCACCCACCTTGGCCTCTCAAAGTGCTGGAATTACAGGCATGAGTCACCGTGCCCGGCCACTATTCAGTATTTTATACATAAGTAGCTACTATAGCATGCTACTTTCATCACAGGGATATGGCAAACACGTAGAATTTTCTCATAGTACAGTGTTTTCACTGAGAGCCTTTTTGCTTATTTGCAAGTTTTTTTCTTTACCGTATATTGTAATATGGCATATTTCCATATGTCATTACCATAAAATGGTATATTACCATATGTGGTAGTATACCATATATCATTACATGACCAGACTTCCTCATCATAGCCTCAGTGTCTTCCCGTGAAAGTATAGTCAAATGTCACACTTGGCTAACTATTAAAAATTTTTTTTTATTGTGGTCAAATATGCGTAACATAAAATTTACCATCTTAATCATTTTTAAGTGGATAGTTCATTAACATTAAATACCTTCATGTAGTTGTGAACTGTTACCCCTATCCACCTCCAGAACTCCTTCATCATCCCGTACTGAGTGGCTCTTTTTAATGTTTCTAGGTGGAAGAGCATCCCAGCTGCTCCTGCCTGTATTTTGTTTCCTTGCATGCAATTTTTCTTTGCAGTTCAGTGGTAGTGGACATATTTCTTCTCTTCTCATTTATTCACTGAACAAATATTTGTTGAGCATCTTTTGTGTGCACAGTAGAGTGTGGAACCTAGTGGAAAACTATAGTTATGGTATTCAAATATAAGACTGTCTGATACCAGCCACACTGGCGTTGTAGTAATATTTCAAAAACCAAAAAGAAAAGGCCTCTATAAAACATTTGAATCATAGTCTGGCTTAAAATGAAAAACACATATCTGGAGAATCAGAATTCTTTTTTTGGTCATAAAAAACAAAACAAAATTTTTTTGTACTGGCATTTCAACTGTAAGTATCAAAGAGGCATAAATGTCATCTGTCTCTATGTAAATACTATCTCCCTTTTCAGCTGGATAAATCTGACTTACGTACTCTGATTAGGTAGAATATTTGAATTGTATCTATTAGAACAATGTCCTAAGCAGCAAGCCGGAGCCTGTTATTTTCAGGCATTCTTTTGGTTCTAGGGTATGTAATAAGACTTCAGTGTTTGAAATGTCTGAAATTGTCTCTGAACAGAAATTACAGTAGTCCCTATGTGTTTGGGTATTCTGTGCTAATTGCATAAATGTAATGTTTAGCAGCCATCTGAAATGTAAACTTAATGCCAAATTTGTTACAATTGCTTACATGGAAGGTACGCCAGGTTTTAGGAAAAAAAAAACTTATTTGGACTTCTAATCCCTGCCAACTCTGAGATATCAATACATGTAGTTATTATGTAGGGAATTGAGGAGGTGACTGATTTATGATTTCTATCTAGAGGTTTGCTAAACACTTAATGGTGGATTGCTAAGCATGAATTTAGTCTGTTTGAAATTTGGAAACATAAAAGTAATTCCGAACCTAACAGTGAAACTGTTTAAGCCTTCTCAGCCTAACCCTGGAAATATGACCAAAACCAGCTAAAAATATAAACTAAAAATATAAGGAAAACTTTAGGGACTAGATGCAGGGCAAAGGTGCTTGTTTTGGTTTTAACTCTGGTTGCTTCTACTTGCTGCTTTTAGTCCATGTTTAGTGTTCATCTTTTGCTTCCTCATTCCTCATTGCACTCCTCTGTTGCCATGGGTTTCCCAAGCTGGCATAATGGTCTTCCAGAATCCACTGTTGGATTGTTTTCAGATATTTCAGGGATCACACAATGTCTATTATGATTTTTTTTTTTTTTTTTTTTTTTTTTGAGATGGAGTTTCGCTCTTGTTACCCAGGCTGGAGTGCAATGGCGCGATCTTGACTCACTGGAACCTTTGCCTCCTGGGTTCAAGCAATTCTCCTGCCTCAGCCTCCCGAGTAGCTGGGACTTCAGACGTGCGCCACAATGCCCAGCTAATTTTTGTCTTTTTAGTTGAGATGGGCTTTCACCATGTTGACCAGGATGGTCTCGATCTTTTGACCTTGTGATCCACGTGCCTTGGCCTCCCAAAGTGCTGGGATTATAGGCGTGAGCCACTGCGCCCAGCCATGAATGTTATAGATACTTAATAAATTTTTAGAGGATTAAAAATATACTCCGAACCAGAAAAGTAAGGAGTAGTTCATTTTAAAAACTTTCTTGAGTTTTTGTTGTTCTTTTAAAAAAATCTGTTAATGAATGTATAGTACTTGTTACTATGAAGTAATAGGGACCATTCTTGTTACAGATAATTTTGTTGCTTTTGCATTTTGCCACAGTCATTGTATTGCCTACTACTGGTAATACTAAAATTATTTTGCAAACACATCAAAACATAGAAATAGGTCAGGCATAGTGGCTTACGCCTGTAATCCTAACATTTTGCGAAGCGGAGGCAGGAGGATTGCTTGAGCCCAGGAGTTCAAGACTAGTCAGGGTAACACAGGGAGACCTCGTCTCTACCAAAAAAAGAAAGGAAAAAAATAAAAAAGCTAGACGTGGTGACGCATGCCTGTGGTCCCAGCTATTCTGGAGGCAGAGTGGGAGGATCACTTGAGCCTGGGAGGTCGCAGCTGCAGTGAGCTGTGATCATGCCAATGACTTGACAGAACGAGACCCTGTCTTGGAAAAAACCAAACCAAACCATGGAAATATAATATGGCCAAATACATAATTTAAAACTTTTTAGTAGCCACATTTTAGAAAGTGAAAAGAAACAAGTAAAATTAATTTGATTAATGCATTTTAACATAATGTAAAAATATTTCACCGTGCATTCAATATAAACATTATTAATGAGTTACATTCTTTTTTTCATACTTAACTTTCAGGAGTCTTACCACAACCATCTTAATTATCATTAGATTAGACACATTTCAAGTGCTTAATAAAGAATGTGACTGTCATATTGAACAGTGATCTACATTTTGTTATCTATCCCCATCAGATCCATTAACAAGGAGTGATAAGTAATAACTTTTTTCTGTCTAGTGAACTATCCAAACTAAATGTCAAGGAGATATAATGGCTGGGCAAGGTGGCTCATGTTTGTAATCCTGGTGCTTTGAGAAGCCTAGCAGGGAGGATCACTTGGACCTAGGAGTTTGAGACCAGCCTGGGCAACATAGCGAGACCCTATCTCTACAAATAATAAAAATGATAATAAATTGTAAAAAGGAGATATAAGGAGTCTGGGTAATGCATTCTCTGAAGAAATACTTCATTGCTTTTTTTTTTTTTGAGACGGAGTTTCGCTCTTGTTACCCAGGCTAGAGTGCAATGGCGCGATCTCGGCTCACCGCAACCTCCGCCTCCCGGGTTC
>NW_016108001.1:388286-424428 GCF_001604975.1 Cebus imitator
TATATATAAAATCTCTGAAGGAAGGACATCTGGTCCATGTTACAGTCTCAAGAAAATTATAATTTGAAACCTGTTCTTTCCTTGACAATGGTATTACTGTAAGGAAACAGAGGTAAACTTTCCATCTGGGGATTAAAATGTCAGTGTCGTTTATCTTTCTTAGAATTTGCCACACAGCATCCTAAATTGGGATGTAAAGCACTTACTATTCCACACTATCAAATAGCTGTAAAACTTGAGAATGTTGGATTGTGATGGCTCACACCTATAATCCGAACATTTTGGGAGGCCAAGGGTTTAAAAGAAAAAAAAGACTTATTTGGACTCTAATCCCTGCCAACTCTGAGATAACCTCCAAGGTGGGAGGATTGCTTGCGCCCAGGAGTTCAAGACCAGCCTGGGCAATGGCAACATGGTGAAATCCCGTCTTTCCCAATAATTGGGAAAAAAAAAAATTTGCCCCATGGTGGCATATGCCTGTGGTCCCAGCTACTTGGGAGACCGAGATGGGAAGATTGCTTGAGCCCAGGAAGTCAAGGCTACAGTGAGCCATAATCACACCATAGCATTCCATCCTGGGTGACAGAGTGAAACCTTGTCTCTAAAAACAAAAACCAACTTGAGAATAGAGATATGGGTAGGGATTTTAAATGAGTGATTAATTTTTCTCTGACCTAATAGGAGCTTCTCCTCTAAGGTATAAGGTATTTACTCAAGTGTGAAGCTATTTATATGCAGTTATGTAATCCAAAGAATAGAATTTTATTAGCTTATAATTACAAAATAAATACAACACATTAGGCTGATCAAATTAAATTTTTCTGCCCTTTTTGGCCTAGTATAGGGACTTCTGTTTGTAAGGACTCCTTTCCATGTCTTGGTGATAGAAAAGGATTAAAAGTTAGGTTCCTTTTATTTTTATTTTTTTAAAGTTAGGTTCTTAAAGGAGTTTAGGATGGCCATGTAAGTCATCTCTAAGTTGCAATGCCTTTTAAGTGAGAGTGCTAACAATAAATATCTTACAGCAGTAGGTGTTAGGCTGGACTGTCCCAGGCAAGTTGGGACATATGGTCACCCTAGTTAAAGGGTGCTTTTGTAGCTTTGCTACCTTCTTTTTTTTTTTTCCGAGACAGAGTCTTGCTCTGTCGCCCAGGCTGTAGTGCAATGGCATGATCTTAGCTCACTGCTCACCTTCCAGGTTCAAGTGATTCTCCTGGCTCAGCCTCCCGAGTAGGTGGGACTACAGGTGTGTGCCACCGTGGCCAGCTAATTTTTTTTTTTAGTAGAGACGGGATTTCACTGCGGATTCATGACCAGGCTGGTCTTAACTCCTGACCTCAGGTGATCCGCCTGTCTTGGCCTCCCATAGTGCTGGGATTACAGCAGTGAGCCACTATGCCTGGCCTTTGCCACCTTCTTTTTGGGAAATCCTAGTAGGCTATGGAAAGTGAAATCAAAGAATTCATCAGTGTAAAGTTCCTGATCTGTGAGTGAGGTCTTCTTCATTTCAGAGCTTAGAATACTTTTTATTCAGGGAACACTGAACTAGAGAGATTGAGTAAGAGGGAAAAGGTAAAGAATTTTAATTTAATAGATGAACAGTTTCTCCTATCCCTGCAAGAAAGTTTTACATGCATGAAACCAGTGTGACAGAATAATGTTTCCTTTTTATTGTATAATATTATTATTTTTAAATTCTAGATTAAGATAATAAAATAGGTACAAAAAACTGAGCTGTAAGAAAACTTTGTTGCAAGGCATTGATTACATATTTGATTTTTAAGACCATTGTTCAGTAACCTTAGTTAGGCTTTTTGTTAACCATCTTTGAGGGAGATATCCTAGTATTTATGTGGATGGCCATCTAACTGCATGATCCAGCAGGCTTTTACATTTTTAGGAAGTGGGTATGTGGTGCATGTGATATCATGTGTCTTGGATATGTATCATTTGGAGGAAATACTGATTTTTTTCAGTGTCTGATTTTTTTGGAGTTCATGTCTATGAATTTACATAGATTTGTATAACCACGTTCACAATCAGAATGCAGAACAGTTTTCATTGCCCCTAAATTTCTCTTGTGCTGCCCGTTTGAATTCAGCTCCTCCTCTCATCCCTAACCCCTGACAACCTTTCGTTTGTTCTGTTTCTATATTTTTGCCTTTTGTAAATTGTCATGTAAATGAAGTCAAATAGTTTATAAGATTTATAATGTTAGCTTATTTAGCTTAGATTAACTTATTTCACCCAGCACAATGCCTTTGAGGTTCATCCATGTTGTTGCATGTATCAATAGTTTGATATTTTAATTCATTTTTATTTATTTTTTTTGGAGACATTGTCTTGCCCAGACTGGAGTGCAGTGGCGTGACGTCGTCTCATTGCAACCTGCACCTCCTAGTTTCAAGTGATTCTCATGCTTTGGTCTCCTGAGTAGGTGGGACTACAGGCGTGTACCACGACACCTGGCTAATTTTTATATTTTTAGTAGAGACGGGGTTTCCCCATGTTGTCAGGCTGGCCTTGAAGTCCTGACCTCAAGTGACCCACCTGCCTAGGCCTCCCAAAGTGCTGATATTTTAATTTTTTTGCTATTAAAATAATTTTTATTGCTGCATAGTATTCACTCATATGGATGTACCATAGTTTCTCTTTTACCAGATTTAAGTTAAGCTGCTATTTCTTCAAAATTTTTTTTTTTTTTTTTGTTTGTGTGTGAGATGGAGTCCCACTCTGTTGCCCAGGCTGGAGTGCAGGGGCGCAATCTTGGCTCACTGCAACCTCTTCCTCCTGGGTTTAAGCAATTCTCTTTCCTCAGTCTCCTCAGTAGGTGAGATTACAGGTGTGTGCCAGTAAGGCCAGCTAATTTTTGTATTTTAGTAGAGATGGAGTTTCACCATGTTGGTCAGGCTGGTCTCGAACTCCTGACCTCGTGGTCTGCCCACCTCGGCCTCCCAAAGGGCTGAGATTATAGGCATGAGCCACAGTGCCCAGCCTTTTTATTTTGGAGACGGAGTCTTGTTCTGTAGCCCAGGTTCTAGTGTAGTGGCACAATCTTGGCTCACTGCAATCTTCGTCTCTCCGTCTTCCAAATAACTGCAATTACAGGCACATGCCACCACACCCGGCTAATTTTTTATATTTTTGGTAGAGAGGAGGTTTCTCTATGCTTTCCTCAAACTCTTCACCTCAAGTGATCCTTTTGCCTTAGCCTCCTAAACTGCTGGGATTAGAGGCATGAGCCACTGCACCCAGCCTCAAACGTTTTTTTCTGTACCATATTCTTTTTGTTGTTGTTCTTTTTTTTTTTTTTTAGTTTTTTTTTTTTGAGACAGAGTCTCATTCCATTGCCCAGGCTGTAGTTTATTGGCACAATCTTTGGTCACTGCAAACTCTGCTTCCTGGGTTCAAGTGATTCTCAGACCTCAGTCTCCTGAGTAGCTGGGACTATAGGCACACACCACCTTGCCTGGCTAATTTTTGTATTTTTAGTGGAGATGGGGTTTCACCATGTTGGTCAGGCTGGTCTCAAACTCCTGGCTTCAAGTGATCCACCCATCTCAGCCTTGCAAAGTGCTGGGATTATGAGTGTGAGGCAATGCACCCCACCTCTTTCTATTCTTAATGATGTTGTTGTTGTATAGTTTCATGAGGGTCTGGCTTCCTTTGAGACATAGTTATTAATCCCTCAGTGTCATTCATTCAGCAAAAATTAAATTTAATTAATTTTCATTTTAGTTTTTATAGTGATGTCTGCACTAAGTTCAGCATCAATATAATGACCTCCCAGGAGCGGGGGACCACCAGGTTGCTGGTTCACCCCTCCTTAGGCAACCTGGTGGTCTCTCGCTCCCGGGAGTCACTATATTGATGCTGGGCTTAGTGCGGACACCTGATTGGCATAGTGCACTACAGCTCAGAACTCCTGGGCTCAAGCCATCCTCCCGCCTCAGCCTCCCAAGTAGCTGGGACTACAGGCACATGCCACTGTGCCTGGCTCAGCAAAAAAATTTTTAACATTCATTTCTCGGCTGATAGTCATGCAGCTAATTTCCAACTTTTTTCTGTAATAAAGATGCCACTGTAAACATTCTTGTGGAGGTCTGCTTTGGTACATATGGCAGACTTTCTTTTTCTCCTTCTTTCTTTCTTTCTTTTTTTTTTGAGACAGAGTCTCTCTCACCCAGGCTAGAGTGCAGTGGCACCATCTCAGCTCACTGCAACCTCTACCTCCGGGTTCAAGCAATTCTCCTGCCTGCCTCACCCTTCTGTGTAAGTGGGATTACAGGTACATGCCATCATACCTGGCTAATTTTTGTATTTTTAGTAGAGATGGGTTTCCCCATGTTGGTCAGGCTGGTCTCAAACTCCTGACCTCATGATCTGCCTGCCTAGGTCTCCCAAAGTGCTGGGATTACAGGCATGAGCCACTGCACCTGGCGCAGACTTTCTTTATATTTGCCTATGACTAGGATTGCTAGGGTATAGGGTTTGCATATCTTTCTTTACAGGTATTGCCCAAAATGGTCATACCAGTTTACTCTTTTGTTGTAAGAGTTTACACTGCTCCATGTCCTGTTTGAGGATACTATTTTCAACACTGGGTGCTGTTAGACTTTTAATTTTTTATCTATATGATGGGTATGAAATGGACTCTTATAATCATTAAAATTATTTTCCTGATACTGAGTGAAGCCGAACATTTTGTTAAATTTATTAGCTGTTTATGTTGTTCCTACTGTGTATTGCCTATTTTTTGTGACAGAATCTTGCTCTGTTGCCCAGGCTAGAGTGCAGTGGTGTGATCTCGGCTCACTGCAACCTCCGCCTCCTGGGTTCAAGTGATTCTCCTGCCTCAGCCTTCCAAGTAGCTAGGACTATAGGCACTAGCCACCACACCCAGCTAATTTTTTGTATTTTTAGTAGAGACAGGGTTTTATTGTGTTAGCCAGGATGGTCTTGATCTCCTGACCTTGTGATCCACCTGCCTCGGCCTCCCAAAGTGCTGGGGTTACAGGCATGAGCCACTGTGTCTGGCTGCCCATTTATATCCTTAAATTATTTTTTAATTTGAAGTCAGCCCTTAAAAGATAATGCTTTTCATGCATTATCTCAGAGCAGATTAGTTAAATAATCTGCTGAGGACAAAAGTGACAGGTCCAGATTTTTTTTTTTTTTTAAGTAGAGACAAGGTTTCACCATGTTGGCCAGGCTGGTCTTGAACTCCTGGCCTCAAGTGATCTGCCTGCCTTGGCTTCCCAAAGTGTTCGGATTACAGGCATGAGCCACCGCATCTGCCCTCAAAATGTTTTTTGAATAGGCAAAATAATCCACAGTAAATATAGAATGTGCTTTATGTCTAAATGCTAAGAATATACAGGCATTAATGAAGTTGTAAACATTCTTTTCTTAGTACTGTATTGATAAATATGCAGCTAGCTTTTTGGTGGTAGTAATAAACATGAATAGCAATAAAGCAACAACAAAACTGAGGGTACATTTGGAAGATAGAGAGACACGAAGGACAATATAGGATCAGGTGTTAGTTTTGTTTGGGGTTTTGCCTGCTGCATGGGTCACAGGAAACATTGAGTTATAGAACTGGAGGCCTATTAAAATTCTGTCGTTTGTAGGCCTGTGGTGTGTGTTTCTTACAGCAGAATAATGGCTGCTGTGTGACTATAAGTTTCAAATTTATGATAATGGAAGCTTTAAATATCCCAAACATTGCAGTAAAGGTGGAAGGAGCGCTTCTTAAAGAAGCAAGGTCAAATATACATTTTGAAGTTGAAATGAATCAACAGGCAGTCTCTGAAGAATGTCATTTCCAAGTTCAAACAAGATGCAGTTATGCCATCATAACATTATAACAGTCTGCTGGTTTCTTCAAGACACGTGGATATAAAACACCATCTTTTCACTTGAGAGACCCTAATTTAAAGCAAGAAAGTTCAGTGTTTGAGGTGACTTTTTAAAAAGTTTGTTGAAATATTTTAGAGTGAATAATTTTTCTTTCTTGGACTGTATACCAGTTAACCTTAGGCCTCTTAGATTTTTATTGTTTACATATTTCCCTTATAAGATAATTTTTCTCTCACAGTTTAAAGTGATCTGTGAGCGTATCTTCCCTAAAATAAGTTAACACCCAAAGTAAGAATATATGATGTAAAAATTTTTAATGAGTTAATTCCAGCAGCAACAATATTATTTGACATTTCATCATATTAATACATTAAGTTCTAGTTACCAAGAACCCTTTGTATTTACTCATTTACTCATTGTTACATGGTATGATATAGTTTATAAACTGCCTGTTCATTTGTCAAATTCCATTCAATATTCTCAGAAATGTCTTGTGCAGTAGGTGGTATTCATTTTAGCACATGAGGAATCTGAGGCTTAGAGAGATTATGATATTAATGGTTACAGTTTATTGAGAACCTATTAAGTACCTGGCACCTTAACTTTTATCATTTCGTGTAATACTCAAAACCACACAATGGGCCGGGTGTGATGGCTTATGCCTGTAGTCCCAGTGCTTTGAGAGGCTGAGGCTGGTAGACCGCTTGAGTCCAGGAGTTCGAAACCAACCTGGACAACATGACAAAATCCTGTCGCTACAAAAAATACAAAACATTAGCTGGGTGTGGTGGTGGCATGCGCTTCTGGACCCAGCTACTCGGGAGGATGAGGTGGGAGGATCACTGGAGCCTGGAAGATTGAGACTGCAGTGAGCTGTGATCACACCACTGCACTCCAGCCTGGGTGACAGAGCAAGAAAACTGTCAAAAACAACAACAACAAAACACACACAGTATGAGGCAAGTACTGTTTTCAACTGTATTTCCCAGGTGAAGAAACTAAGGTTTAGAGTGATTAAGTAACTTGCCATAGATTACATTGCTATTAATAAGTAGCAGAGGAGGCAGAACCACCACTATGCCCTTTGAGAGACTTTTATTTGAATTAGAAAAGTTACCTCCTGTGGTGAACCAATGAGGAAGCCAAACTTCCTCTGAAGCAGTGACTTGGGGACCTGTGCTTAGATGCCATTATTTCAGCATCTGTGAGCTCAACATGGGCAGAATTTCAGCCTTATTTTGCTTCCTTGGTGCCTTTGTACTTGGCAAACTGAGCCACCCTTACCCAAAGGTCTTAAAGCCCAGATTTCAATCCAGGTCTATCTGAGTCCCCAGAGTTTATATTCTATTTAATAGCATACTGCCAATTAATGTCAAAATTAAGACTTCAGCAAGATTTTCTGACCATCAGTATTTTCCTCTTTCTGTTGTATACCATGCAGGTTGGTTGAATTACAGATGACAGCCAGGAGTTTGAGATGAACCTGGGCGGCATAGTGAGACCCTGTCTTTACAAAGAATGAAACAATTAGCCAGGCATGTTGGCACACACCTGTGGTCCCAGCACTTTGGGAGGCTGAGGTGAGAGGATCACTTGAGCAGCCTGGGAGGTTGAGGCAGCAGTGAGCCATGAGTGCACCACTGCACTCCAGCCTGGGTGACAGAGCTTAGCTAGACACTGCCTCAAAAACAACAAAAAGCCCAACAAATGAAGTCCCATATTATTCTGGGCCCAGTTTACAGACATTTTTTGTGTGCCATGTTAAAAATTTCTTAGGACTTAGAAGGGTAGAACTACAGAGTTATAACCTCACATGTTTCGTAACCAACTGTGCTTTTATGTGGCACAAGATTTGTATTGAATTCCTGGTGTTACCACCTAGGTAGCTGTGTGACATTGACCAAGTTAAGAAGGGAATATAATAAGTTTAGTGGTTAAGAGCTGTAGACTCAGACTACCTGGGGTCAAATTCTAGCTGTTTCTTACTAGATAGGTGAACTTGGGCTTTTATTTGTTTATTTTTTATTGATTTTATTTTTGAGACAGTTTTGCTCTTGTTGCCCAGGCTGGAGTGCAGTGGTATGATCTTGATCACTCCAACTTCTGCCTCCCAGGTTCAAGCAGTTCTCCTGCCTCAGCCACCCAAGGATCTGGGTCTATAGGCATGTGCCACCACCCCAGCTAGGTTTGTATTTTTAGTAGAGACAGGGTTTCACCATGTTGATCAGTCTGGTCTTGAACTCCTGACCTCAGATGATCCACCCGCTTTGGCCTCCCAAAGTGGTGGGATTACAGGCATGAGCCGCTGTGCCCAGCCATCTTGGGCAATTTACTTTATGTCTTTAAGGCTGGTGTGTAATGTTGTGGGTAGAATGGGGAACAATTATATTTAGCCAATGAATTGTGAGTACTATATGAGTTAAATATTTGAAGCACTTAGAATAATGCCTTGCACATAAATATAGTAAATACATTAAGTACTATTTAAGTGCTAACTGTTGTTATTAATATTAGATCACTATGAGTTTGCTCTTATAGCCTATAATTCAAAGCAATTTGAATGACCAAAGCATAAATGATCATCTAAATATGGCATTTCTTCAACCTTTGTTGTTGTTGTTGTTTTTGCCAGATAAAAGTTTTCAAAGATTGTGCCAAAGTACATGCTTTGGGGGTATTAGCCCAATTGAAATCAATTTTTTTTTCATTGAGACAGAGTCTCTCTGTCATCTAGGCTTAGAGTGTAGCGGTGTGATCATAGCTCACTGCAGCCTCAATCTCCCAGGCTCAAGCAGCTCTCCTACCTCAGCCTACTGAGTAGCTGGGACTACAGAGGTGCACTACCATGCCCAGCTAATTGTTTTATTTTACATAGTTTGTAGAGATAAAGTCTCATTTTGTTGCCCAAGTGGGTCTTGAACTCCTGGTCTCAAGTGGATCCTCCCACCTCAGCCTTCCAAAGTGCTGGGATTACAGGTGTGAACCACCACACCCGGGTAATTGTTTTTATTTTTAGTAGAGATGGGGTTTTGCCATGTTGCCTGGGCTGGTCTCAAACTTGTGAGCTCAAGCAATCTTCTTCCCACCTCAGCCTCCAAAAGTGCTGGATTGCAGGTGTGAGCCTGGCCAAAACCAATTTTTAAAAGAGGTTTACATGGTCATATGGTATTCTCTTTCTTTTTTGGAAACAATACTATTTGTACCATGTTGTGGTATCAATCTATATTTGGATTGCTATCATTTAAGAACTACATTTTTCAGTAGATTGCTCTAGGTTATAGCCACTAACAATTACTTATACATAAAATTTTTCTTTTGGGTCATTTAGCCAATTTGGGGAGCCTCTCAGGAGAAACTGCATAATTCACTGGATGAATGCACTCTCACTGCTCTTGGAGGCTATGATAGCATAGTCATTGCTTGCTGCATTCGTGGTCACTAACTGTCTGATTTGTTTTTAGTAGTAGTATTGCCATATTCAAAGAAGAGCTCAATCTGAGGAGACTCCTTGATTTGACCTTACTTTGACATAGCTAACGTATTACCTTAACTTAGCTTTTGCCATCCATTTTGTTCCCTGACCTTCCCTGTTGATGTTTTATGCCCTCTATGTCCAGCTTCCCTCCCTCCAATTACTGCCCCCTGCCACCATCTTCTTTAGCATTAAAAAGTTAGAGTTTTGATCTCAGAGTCCATGAACCCAGGCTTTTCCTTTTTTTTTTTTTTTTTTTGAGATAGAGTCTCCTTCTGTCGCCCAGGCTGGAGTGCGGTGGTGCAATCTTGGCTCACTGCAACCTCCGCCTCCCGGGTTCAAGCAGTTCTCTGCCTCAGCCTCCCGAGTGGCTGGGATTACAGGTGCCCACCACCACACCTGGCTAATTTTTGTATTTTTAGTTGAGACAGGGTTTTACCATCTTGGCCAGGCTGGTCTTGAATTCCTGACCTCATGATCCACCCACCTTGGCCTCCCAAAGTGTTGGGATTACAGGCGTGAGCCACCATGCATGGCTGCTTTTGCTTTTTATTTATAAAAGAACCATGTGATGCTGAGCTCAGTGGCATACACCTGTAGTCCCAGGTACTTGGGAGTCTGAGGCAGGAGGATTGTTTGAACTTAGGAGTATGGGTCAGCCCAAATGTCAACAGGGAAGGTCAGGGAACAAAATGGATGGCAAAAGCTAAGTTAAGGTAGTATGCTAGCTATGTCAAAGTAAGGTCAAATCAAGGAGTCTCCTCAGATTGAGCTCTTTGAATATGGCAAAACTACTACTCAAAACAAATCAGAAGTTTAGTGACCACGAATGCAGCAAGCAATGACTATGCTATCATAGCCTCCAAGAGCCATGAACTTGCATAATGATAAAATAATGAGACCTCCATCTGGAAAAAGAAAAAAAAAAAAAAAAAAAAAAAAAAAAAAAAAAAAAAAAAAAAAAAAAAAAAAANAAAAAAAAAAAAAAAACCACAAAAAAAAAAAAAAAAAAAAAAAAAAAAAAAAAGAACCATATGAAAGTATATAAGTATATGAAAAAGCTAGTTAACATTTCAAAAAGCAGTAAATGGTACATTGTCAAGTGAGTGGTTTTATCAGTCAGGGTCTTATTAGGAAAACAGAAAGCATCTCAGGCATTTACAACCGAAGGAATTCGATGAGGGAAAATTATAACGCTGATAGTGAAAGAGCTGAGAACCAAATAGGAGGTGGTGAGGTAATGTAGAGATTAGCAACAGGAAGTCACCAGCACTACCTCCTCCAGCTGAAGAAATAAGGGAGATGTGACATTATTGTATAAGGAGTACAAACTTTATTGTTTCAGGGAAAAACATGAAAAAGAAAAATATAATTTGGGGCAAGTACAGTGTGCTTCGCCTCCTTCTTTCCCCTGTTCCCCTAACTCCCAGCCAAAGAACATACAGAAAGCTCTGTAAAAGTTGCTATTTTTTGAATGGAAGCTTTTTACTTTTTCTGAGAGGTGCCAGCCTGTGTGTCAGTGCTAAAATATAAAAGTAGTTTTTTAAGAGTCCATAAAAATTGGAATAACATCACCTAATTCTTAACAGTTTTTTTTTTAATCTCTAAAGAGAGGGAAAGAATTTATGCCTAGTGATCTGAAGAAATAATTCGAGGAGGTATTTGATAATATTTACCAATGTTTCCCCCCAACTAAATAATTCTGTCCTCCTCCCCCATGAGAATGTTCTTTGAAGCAATTATCAGAGAAGAAGTAATTTTTATTTAACCTTCATAAGTTCATAGTTGGGGACAGACCTTTGTGACAAATGACAGATTAAAAAGCAAAAAACAAGCAGGTGTATTCATGTATGCAGTGCACATGATGCAGGAGAAACCTCACTGAGAAGTAATTCAAAGCAGTGGCCTATAACACTTGGCTATGTAGCATCTTCAACAAAGAGCAATGAATTTTCCAGAAGTGACAAGAGAAAGGAAAGCAGGTTAACACTTCCAAAGGCAGGAAACTATGGGAAGGAAAGGTGAGTATATGGCAGTAAACTAGTGGAGTAAGATTTGTGATCCCTCTGGTGCCATATCTGAACTGACAAGTTGTCTCCAGTAAAGGAGAATTTATATCTTTAGATGGAAAAGTGGGAGAGGAGGATAGAAAGAGCTCTTCCTCTATTTGCCACTTCTTAATTGCCTTTATTTTAATTTTAATTTTTTTATTCATTAATTTTACTCAACTCCCTCTTCATAGACTTTTTATTTGTTTGTTTAAGAGAGCCTAACTATGTTGCCCAGGTTGGCCTCAAACACCCAAGCTCAGCCTTCCGAGTAGCTGGGACTACAGGTACATGCCATTGCACCTGCTTCTTAAGTTTAAAATATTTATGTCAAAGAGGAATATTTTGGGGTGATATATTCTGGCTTCCTTTACAACCCTCTGTACTATATCATGTCCACAGATACAGTTTTATGCTGGTACACAGAGAGACAGTGCATAAAATCTCAGAGAACTGATAGCGTATGAAACCTCAGAGAAATTGCCACCCAGAGAAAGTGAAATAGTTCCTAAAGCAGTCTATTTCTCTTTTCTGAAAGCATGAATATGCAACTTTCAGTTACTAGAAATAATTCACATCAGCCTGCTTGTGGGTAGATTAGATTAATTGATGAGTATTGGTCAAGAAACAAGCCAATGCTTTGCTGAATGTGCCAATGATTTGGCTTTCCCTAAAAACAGAAATCACAGAATCATAAAGCTAATTAAACCCTGGTTTTCATGACTGTTTAATCTGTTTTTTTTTTTTTTTTGGCTTTGAGAAATTTAGTGTTTGAGGCTTTAAAAAAAAACTCTTTTCCATAATATTACTTAAATTTTCTATTGGAAACACAATTTTAAGACGGATTTAACAAGTAGTGTGGAAAAAGACAATGATAATACACTTAGAAAAGGTTTGAAAAATGTAGTATTATTTAATGGAATGAGCTTCAAGATAAAAAGGCTCAAGTTCTGTTTGTAGCTCTGTACTTATTTAGTTGTGTTATTATTTTTTATTTTTATTTTTTGAGATGGAGTCTCTCTGTCACCAGGCTGGAGTGTAGTGATGCAGTCTCGGCTCACTGCAATCTCCATCTCCCAGGTTCAAGCAATTCCACTGCCTCAGCCTCCCGAGTAGCTGGGTTTACAGGCGTGTGCCACCACACCTAGCTGATTTTTCTATTTTTAGTAGAGACAGGGTTTCACCATGTTGGCCAGGATGATCTCGATCTCCTGACCTCGTGATCTGCCCGTCTTGGCCTCCCAAAGTGCTGGGATTACAGGCGTGAGCCACCACATCCAGCCATTTAGTTGTATTACTGAGGTTATGTTGCTGGACCTCTATGTCTGTTTCTTAAGTCTGCATGTAGGTTAATAGTACTTCTGTTCATCTTACAAACTTAGCATGAAGTTTAAATGAAGTCTATGAAATTTCCTTTAAAATTAAAGACTCTCAGTACAAAAATAAATACTCTTTGTTACAGACTGAATGTTTGTTCCTCCCAAATTTGTATTATAAATTTATATATTATTGGGTTGAAACCCTAACCCCCAATGTGACTATTTGGAGATAGGGGCCTGTGAAGAGGTGACAAAGGTTAAATGAAGTCAAAAGGGTGGTGCCCTAATCTGATAGGGCTGGTGCCTTTTTAAGAAGAAGACATGGCAGAGTTCTTTCTCTTTGCCATGTGAGAACACAGTGAGAAGGTAGCTGCCTGCAAACCAAAAAGAGAGCCCTCACCAGAAACCAATCCTTGATTTGAAGCTTCTAGCGCTAGAAGCCTTTAGAACTGTGAGAAAATAAATTTCTGTTGTTGAAGCTGTCCACTCTTTGGTATTTTGTTTTGACAACCAGAGCAGACTAAGACACTCTGATGCTACATTATTTTAAAATTCTATAAAACGTTAATTCTTGTTTTGTTTTGAGACAGGGTCTAGCTTTGTTGCCCAGGCTGGAGTTGTAGTGGCATGATTACAGCTCACTGTAGCCTCGACCATTTGTGTTGTGTTCAAGTGATCTTCCTACCTCAGCCTCCTGAGTAGCTAGGACCACCGGCATATACCATGATGCCTGACTATTTTATTTTATTTTTTGTATAGACACTGTCTTCACCATATTGCTTAGGCTGATCTTGAACTGCTGGGCTCAAGCGATCCTCGTATCTCTGTCAGCCTCCCAAAGTTTGGGGATTACAGGTGTGAGCCACCTCATCCAGCCACAACATTGAAATCTTTATTCAAAAGAAATGGCTCCCTGAGAAACCAGATTATAATGCTCAAAAGTTGTACTTTAAGAGAAAAGAATATTTATTTAGTGAGCACTTACTCAACACCAGGGCTTGTTTTAGATGCATTTAAAAATATATTTTATAATTTAGTCCTCAAAAGAACTCTAGGTCATAGATTTTTTGGTTTTCTTTTGTTTTTAGAGAGGGTTTCACTCTGTCACTCAGGCTGAAGTGCAGTGGCATGATCTTGGCTCACTGCAACCTCAAACTCCTGGGCTCAAGCAATCTTCCTTCTCAGCCTCCTGAATAGCTAGTACTACAGGTGTGTGCCACCATGCCTTGTTACTTAAATTTTTTTTTTGCAGAGACAGGGTCTCACTGTGTTGCCCAGGCTGGTCTTGAACTTTTGGCTCAAGCAAGCCTCCTACCTAGGCCTCTTAAAGTGCTGCGATTACAGGCGTGAGCCCCTGTGCCAGGCCCATAGATATTTTCATTGCTATTCAATAGGCAAGGCAACTAAAGCCCAAAGTCTTACAGTTAGTAAATGATAGGGCTGAAATTCGAACATAGTCTCTCCAAAGCTTTTAAATTAGGTCCTGATTCCTTCTGTTTCTTCTAGTTGTACTGGACTCAGTGGAATGCCAGGCAAGATACAAAGTTTAATGCCACCTTAGAATGTTATAAGTCGGAAAAAAATTGTAGACTTTATCTAATCTTTCTTATCTTATGGATGAGAAAACCAAGGTCCAGAGAGTTAATGAAGTGACTGAAGATTAGAGCTAATTAGTGAAGTGTGAAGATCAATAGTACTTATGTTTTGCAGTTCATTTTTAAGCCTGTGTAAATGCTAACCTTTAGTAATGAGAAGCATCAAAATGTTGAACAAGGGTTCAACCAATGCCATCAAATGAGGCCTACGTTTTTCATCCTTCTTCTTTGTGTCTCCCAAAGAATGGAAGTAACAGTTGATAAGAAAGACAGGACTGGCATATAATTTACAGACCTATTTTCATCTTGGAAAATTTATTCTAAGGTACAAAGAAAATGAAATTGTCGTATGGCCAGAATACCTTTTCTTACCTTGTCACATGATGGTACTATTTGGTATTTTTTGATAGCCACTGCTATGCCTTCATGGGGACCTGTCTTTTTGCAAGCTCTTTCTCAACTGTGATGACTGACTTTTCCCAAATTCTAGTTTTGATTAGTGGAATGAATGACATATATGTTGATCTAAGAAATTTACTTTTAATTTCTTAAAAAAAAAATTTTTTTTTTTAAGAGACAGGGTTTCACCGTGTTGGCCAGGATGATCTCGATCTCCTGACCTCATGATCCCCCTGCCTCGGCCTCCCAAAGTGCTGGGATTATAGGCGTGAGCCACTGTACCCAGCCTTTATTTTTTACTTTCAATAGCTTTTGGTCTACAGGTGGTTTGGTTTTAACCACCTGTAACATAGACGGTTACCTAGTTTTTTGGTTATATAGATGAAGTATATAATGGTGAATTCTGAGATTTTAGTGTACCCATCATCTGAATAGTGTACATGGTACCCAATATGTAGTTTTTTTATTCCACACTCCCTCCTCTGAGTCTCCAAAGTGCATTATATCACTGTATGCCTTTGTGTACTCAGAGCTTAGCTCCCACTTTTAAGTGAGAATATATGATGTTTGGTTTCCATTCCTGAGTTACTCCCGTTAGAATAATGGCCTCCAGCTTTATACAAGTTGCTGCAAAATACATTATTTTGTTCCTTTTTATGGATAAGTAGAATTCCTTGGTGTGTGTGAAATATATACCACATTTTCTTTATTCACTCATTGGTCTTGGTCACTTGAGTTGGTTCCATATCTTTGCAATTGTGAATTGTGCTCCAATAAACAGGCATGTACATGTGTGTTTTTCATATAATAACTACTTTTCATTTGGGTAGATATCCAGTAGTAGGATTGCTAGATCAAATGGTAGATCTACTTTTAGTTCTTTAAGGTACTTCTACTCTGTTTTCCATAGAGGTCGTACCAATTTACGTTCCCTCCAGCAGTATATAAATATTCCCTTTTCACCACATCCATGCCACCGTCTATTGTTTTCTGACTTTTTAATAATGGCCATTCTTTTTATTTTGTATTTATTTATTTTTTCTGAGATAGAGTCTCACTGTGTCACCCAGGCTGGAGTGCAGTGGTGCGATCTCGGCTCACTGTAACCTCTGTCTCCTGGGTTCAAGCGATTCTCCTGCCTCAGATTCCACATCTGGCTAATTTTTGTAATTTTAGCAGAGATGGAATTTCGCCATGTTGACCAGGCTGGTCTTGAACTCCTGACCTCAGGTGATCCACTGGCCTTGGCCTCCCAAAGTGCTGGGATTACAGGTGTGAGCCACCTCGCAGGCCAATAATGGCCATTCTTGTAGGAGTAATGTGGTAACTCATTGTGGTTTCAATTTGCACTTCCCTGATGATTAATAATATTGAGCATTTTTTTCATATGTTTATTGGCTAGTTGTATGTCTTCTCTTGAGAATTGTCTGTTCATGTCCTTTGCCCACTTTTTGATGGGATTATTATTATTTTTTTCTTGGCAGTCTATTTGAGTTTCTTGTAGATTCTGGATACTAGTCTTTTGTCAGATGCATAGTTTGCACATAATTTTTCTCCCATTCTGTGGGTTGTCTGTTTACTCTGTTGATTATTTCTTTTGCTGTTGATTATTTCTTTTGCTTTCTAGTTCAGTTAGGTCTCATTTGTTTGTTTTTATTGCATTTGCTTTTGGGGTTTTAGTCATGAATTTTTTGCCTAGGCCAATGTCCAGAAGAGTTTTTCCAAGGTTATCTTCTAGAATTTTTATGGCTTCTTGTCTTAGATGTGAGTCTTTGATGTGTCTTGAGTTGATTTTTGTATGAGGTGAGAGTTAGGGATATAGTTTTATTCTTCTACATGTGGCCAGCCAGTTTTCCCAGCACTATTTATTAAATAGGTGCCCTTTTTGTAATTTGTTTTTGTTTGCTTTGTTGAAGATGTTAGTAGTAAGTATTTGGCTTTATTTCCGGGTTCTGTATTCTGTTCCATTGGTCTATGTGCCTACTTTTATACCAGTACCATATTGTTTCAATAACCGTAGTCTTGCAGTATAATTTGAAGTCAGGTAATGTGATGCCTGCAGATTTTGTTCTTTTTGCCAAGGATTGCTTTTGCCAGTTTGGCTCTGTTTTGGTACCATGTGAATTTTAGGATTTCTTTGGTTCTAATTCTTTGAAAAATAATTTTTTCTTTTCTTCTTTTTTTTGAGATAGAGTCTCGCTCTGATGCTCAGGATGGAATGCAATGGCACAGTCTTGGCTTACTGCAACCTCCACCTCCCAGGTTCAAGTGATTCTCTTGCCTCAGCCTCCCAAGTAGCTGGGATTATAGGCGCACATCACCATGCCCAACTAGTTTTTGTATTTTTAGGAGAGATGGGGTTTTGCCATGGTGACCAAGCTGGTCTTGAACTCCTGGCCTTAAGTGATACACCCACCTTGGCCTCCCGAAGTGCTGGGATTACAGGCTTGAGCCACGTCACCCGGCCATGATGTTGATATTTTGATGGTAATTGCATTAAATCTGTGGATTGCTTTGGGCAGTTATGGTCATTTTCACAATATTGATTCTTCAGATCCATAAGCATGGGATGTGTTTCTGTTTTTGTCATCTATGATTTATTTCAGAGCAGTGTTTTTGTAGTTCTCCTTGCAGAGATCTTTTACCTCCTTGGTTAAGTATATTCCTAGGGTTTTTGTTTCGTTTTGTTTTGGGTTTTTTGCAGCCGTTGTAATGGGGACTGAGTTCTTGATTTGATTCTCAGCTTGGTTGTTGTTGGTGTACAGCAGTGCTAGTGATTTGTGTACATTGATTTTGCAACCTGATACTTCATTGAATTCATTTATCAAATTGAGGAATCTTTAGGGTTTTCTATGTATATGATCATATTACTGGCAAACAGTGATAGTCTGACTGTCTCTTTTCCAATTTGGATGCCCTTTCTTTCTTTCTCTTGCCTGAATGCTGTGGCTAGGACTCCCAGTACTGTGTTGAATAGAAGTGGTAAAAGTATGCATCCTTGTCTTGTTCCATGCCTCAGAGGGACTCCTTTAGCTTTTCCCCATTCAGTAAGATGTTGGCTGTGGGTTTGTTATATATGGCTTTTATTATTTTGAGATAAGTCTCCTCTGTTCCTAGTTTGTTGTGACTTTTTTTTATTTTCATGAAGGGACACTGGATTTTATCGAATGCTTTTCTGCATCTATTGAGATGATCATGTGGTTTTTGTTTTTAATTCTGCTTACGTGATGTATCACATATATTGACTTGCATATGTTAAACCATCCCTACATCTCTGGGATGAAACCCACTTCGTTATGGTGTATTATTGTTTTGATGTGCTGTTGGATTTGGTTAGCTAGCATTTTTGTTGATAATTTTTGTACCCGTGTTCATCAGGATTATTGGTCTGTAGTTTTCTTTTTTTGTTGTGTCCTTTCCTGGTTTTGGCATCAGGATGTTACTGGCTTCATAGAATGATTTAGGGAGGATTCCCTCTTTCTCAATCTTTTGTAATCGTTTCAGTAGGATTGATTGGTAGCAGTTCTTCTTTGAATGTCTGGTAGAATTCAGCTGTGAATCCATCTGGTCCTGGGCTTTTTTGTTGTTGTGGTTGGCAGTTTTAAAATTACTGATTCAATCTCACCGCTTGTTATTGGTCTGTTCAGGGTTTCTGTTTCTTCCTGATTTAATCTAGCAGGTTTGTATGTTTCGATTTTAGAGGGTTATGAAATGGTACTTTGGTACTTTCTGAAGATTTCTAAATCCTTGATGTAAGGGCTGAACTTCCAGTGCTAATATATTTTGTCAGATATTCAGGGGGCCTAAGGGGCCTAAAGACAAAGCACTTTGGATAAATAAAATAGTTCTTAACGGATCTTGGAATTGATAGAACTAAAAATATGTACCTAATGATGATATATCTTATGATTTTAAAAAATACATGATATCTGATAGAAGAGAGGAACAGGGATTGTTTTAAAACTACATACATGCAACTTCCATGGAAAGACAGGGTCACAGTGAATACTGAATACTTGTCCTGTTAATAAAAAGAGGCATGTGAGAAGTAGTAAACTGGAAGGATTGGTGACGGAATGTGAAAGAAACTCATATTGCCAACTAAGATTCTGGATTGAAGAAAGATGTTTTAATTATAGTAATAGAATCTTCGGAATTAAATTATGAACATGTATCAGTTCTAAAATACTATTGAGCAAATCTCTATGTACAGGAACTATGCTAGGTACTGGGAATGCAGTTTTAAGATAGAGTTTTTGCCTTCGATATTATTAGGGTTTATCAGGGAGCAGGCATAGATAGTGGTAGTATAGTGTCATAAAACTGTCCCCAAATGTATTAGTTTTTTTTTTTCTGCAGTAACAAGTTATCATAAGTTTAATGGCTTAAAATAACAAATTTATTATTTTGCATTTCTGTAAGTCAGAAATCTGACAGAGGTCTCAGTGGGCTAAAATCAAATTGTCAGTAGAAATGTGTTCCTTTCTGGACCTGTGACAGCAGAATCTGTTTCCTTGCCTTTTCTGGTTTCTAGAAACTACCCACATTTCCTTGGGTTCATGATTTTTTTTCTTCATCTTCAAAGCTAGTGTTTTCAGTTCCTCTGAGGCTACCATCTCTCTGGTTCTCGGAAGCTGGAATAGATTTTCTGATTTTAATTGATTAAATCACTGTGATTGGATTGGGCCCATCTTGATAATCCTGGGTGCAAACTTTACATTTTTACATCAAAGTCCTTAACCGTGTCTATAAAGTCCCTTTTGCCATGTAAGGTAACATATTCAAAAAATTTGAGGAGTAGGGCATGGACACATTTTGGGGTCCTTATTTCACCTACTGTAGTAAGGAAATCTGAAAGAGTCTGGCACCTAACCCAGTTTAGGAGCCCAAGAAAAGCTTCTAGGAGCAGATCAGCCCGGTCTCAAACTGGATGAAGTGAGAGTATGAGTGGCTGCTGGCTGGGTATCAAATGAGTGAGGGAAAGGCATTTGAGCTAAGGGGAGCTATGTGAGTATATATAGAGGTGTGAAAAAGAATGACTTATAAAATTAAATTTTTATTTTTTAAAGAACCACAAATTAGTAAAAATGTAGCATGAGATGGTGGCATGGGGATAGGTAGGGATGGAGAGAAAGGTTTGATTATGATTGGACTTTGCATACCGTGCTTCACAGCTTCAGTTTATCCTGCAGACAGTGGCATGACATTGAAGGATTTGAAACTGGGCAGTGACTTGATTAGATTTCACTTTAGGTAGATCATTTTCAACTGTCTGAAGTGGGAATAGGCTGGCAGTAAAGAGACTGAAAAGGCTGTTACTATAGTTCAGGTATCTTTATATATAATTCAGCTGATTAAATTTTTGGCTTAGGTGACTGAGTCATGCCATCTGAGATAGGAAAATACAGAAAGAAAGGTATGAGAGATGTAAGGTAATATTAATACCCTCCTCTTCACACTTCCTCACACACACACGCGTGCACGTGAGCCAAAGAAAGAAGGAACCTTTATTAGAGTCAACCTAAATTCCTAATTTTTTTCTCTAAAAGTAGTCACTTACCATCAGTAAATAAGCAGAACAGATTAGGTTGAACTGTTATATTTTCCCTTCTCAAGAGCTGACTTTGTTCCCTTTAGCATCCCTTTCACATTTACGTAATGTTGACTGGACATATATTTTGTCTTTTCCTGCCCTGTGGCTTTCGGTTCCACTAAATGATTAAAGAAATTAGGGCATTGTACAAGTCCATTCCAGTTTACTTTCTTCTCCTTCATTTTGCTGTGGCGATTGAGCCAGTTTCTGGCTTGCCAAATAGCCCATTATTCAATTTAATGGACAGTGTAATCTTGGCTGCAGAAGGAACTTGTTACTTGAAGATATCAGAAAAATTCCAGGGACGTAGTTACTGGTTAGGAGTGGAATTTGCATGTAGACCTGGTATTTAAAAACCTTTTGGGTTTGCAGCATTCTAATGTATTGCATACCTAGGAGTTCTAGCTATTTTGAAAGGTGATTCTGTGGTTGGTCCGGTGGCTAAAAGGTAGCATAACATTTGAGCACATGTGCCCAAATATGTTCTGTTACGAGATGAATTAAGAGTTTTTACGTTTACTACTAAAACTATAAAATGTTTAAATGGTGAGTATACTTTTTTATTTGGAAGGCTGTACAGTAGGGAAGAATTATGTTTGAATTTAAAATATTGCATTCCCCTAAACAGGTTGGGGTTATAATGTTAATATTTCTAATTGAGATAAGGCCGCAGTCTACATAGAGTAACTAAGAATTGTATTGCCATGAAGTTCTAAGTAGATGTATATGACTTTTGGCAATATTAAGAGAATAAGGTTCAAAAAAAAAGAGAATAAGGTTTATCAAGAATGGTCCGAATTTCTATAGCACAAGTTAACTGTAAATACTTTGAGAAAGCCACTTTTATAGAAAGGGAAATTAATCTATTAATAAATAGACTCACTAGTATATATTTATAGAAAGAAGAAACATATGACTTACATTAATGTGATTTTTGCCCTTAGAAAGAATTAAATATTAGAGGGCCAGGAGTGATGGCTCATGCCTGTACTCTCAGCACTTTGGGAGGTTGAGGTGGGCAGATCGTTTGATCCCAGGAGTTCAAGAACATCCTGGACAGTGTGGTGAACCCCATCTCTTAAAAAAAAGAGAGAGAGAGAGAGTTGGGGCGTATAGAATAAGCATTTTAATGAAAACATTTTTGTGTTTTGCCTATTAACCTCAGTCTATAAATTCAGTTGTTGATAGCATAGTACAGTTGATTTACAACTATTTGATTGTTTAGCAATGTATTAATTAAAATAGTTTTGCCCATAAAATGTCGCAAAATCTGTAAATGGTTTCATAAGAAGTACTATAAAAGAAGAGATGATAGAAGAGGGTAATGAGTGGGAGGGAAAGGTTTTATTAGCCTTTTATTCTTTATGCTAGCTACTCCTGTAAAGTTGTATTTCCTAGGTAATGTTTTATATTTCAAGATTATTATTTTAATAATCTGTAGGGCTTTCTGTTATAGATATTATTAAGGCAAATACCTCCAGCAAGAATAAGGAATTAGTCTGGGCATGGTGACTCACACCTGTATTCCCAGCATTTTAGAAGGCCAAGGCAGGAATTGCTTGTGCCCAGGAATTCAAGACCAGCCTGGGGAAGATAGCAGTATTTCATCTATACAAAAAATAAAAAATATAGCCAGGGATGGTGGCACATATCTATGGTGCTAGCTACTCTGGAGGCTGAGGCAGGAGGATTGCTTAAGCCTAGAATATTGAGGCTGCAGTGACTTATGATCTATACTCTAGCCTGGGTGACAAAGCCAGAACCTGTCTCAAAAAAAAAAAAAAAAAAATTCCTTTTCTTACTGATGAGTTACAGTAGCTCTAAAACTTCACAGAATAAAAACAAGTCAGACAACTATTTTCTTTTCTTTCTTTCTTTGAGTCAGAATGTTGCTCTGTTGCCCAGGCTGGAAGACGTGGAGTACAGTGGCAAGATCATGGCTCACTGCAGCTTCCACCTCCCAGGCTCTAGTGATCTTCCTGCCTCAGCCTCCTGAGTAGCTGCGACTACTACTGTAGACGTGTGCCACCATACCCAGCTAGTTTTTAAATTTTTTGTAGTGATGGGGGCGGTCTCACTATGTTGCCCAGGCTAGTCTTGAGCACCTAGTCTCACCATGGCCTCTCACCATGTCCTCCCACAGTGCTGGGATTGTAGGCATGAGCCACTATGACTGACTGTTTTTCATTTTCTGACATTCATATCAATTGGAATAAAGAGAAAGTTGCAAATTTCAAGTACCTTTTGTGTGGCTCCTTTTTCTTGTCTTTCTTTTTATAGTATAAGCATGACAAGACTAGATTTTCTTGAATCTCAGATTAAACCTAACCTGTCTTAATTAGCATTAGTAATTTATGACAAAAGTCAAGGTTTGCTATCATCTTTTTCAGTTCTTTTAATGGCTTTATATATTGCTAAGTGCAAAATATGCAAGAAAAAGACCTGTGTTTATTCATTGCACATAGATCATTGAAGTGATGAATTAGCAATCTGTACCTTAGAGCTGCTTGGACTACTAGAACCCTTGAGTATTTTTCAATTTTACCTTTAACTAAAAAAAAAAAAAAAAAAAAAAAATTCCTTTCTCATCTGTACGTTAGGAGATTGCAGGATCTTGTGGCAAGGGTATTAAAACTGAACATTCAAGGTCATAGCCCATTTCCCGGTACTTGCATTTCTGTCTGTATAAAATTGGTACTTCATAGCCTTCTGATCCTGTATATCTGACACTTATTTATCAATTATGATTGAAAGCCAGGTTGTTTAATACTCTTGTCATTGTTCAAATGAACTTTTATTTATTAAAAACTGTTTATTCCTTCTGATTTAAATAAATTTCATTTCGCAAAGATGCCTAGGTATGAAAAGTAATAGAAGAGATTGTTCTTGTGGGGAGAATTCTTCTACAGGAGCTAGCTTTGATTTTGTGTCTTTTGATCTTCTTAAAATCAACTTTATGTAATGAATTAAACCTATTTTAAGTGTACAAGTAATAGGTTTGACAACTGTACATGACTACTACCACATTAAAATAAATAGAACATTTTTTTTTTTTTTAAAGGAGTCTTGCTCTGTCGCCCAGGCTGGAGTGCAGTGGTGCGATCTCAGCTCACTGCAACCTCTGCCTCCTGGGTTCAAGTGGTTCTTCTGCCTCAGCCTCCCGAGTAGCTGGGACTACAGGTGCACGCCACCACGCCCAGCTAATTTTTGTATTTTTAGTAGAGATGGGGTTTCACCATGTTAGCCAGGATGGTCTTGATCTTCTGACCTCGTGATCCACCTGCCTCAGTGTCCCAAAGTGCTGGGATTACAGGGGTGAGCCACCGCACCTGGTCAGAACATTTTTATCATTCCATAAGTTCCCTTGTGCTGCTTTGCAAGAGTGCCTGTCTTCTGTCATTACAAATTAGTTTTATAGTCTGTATATAAGAAGTATTAACTTATTTGTCTCTTCATTATTTTATGGAAAGGGTTATTTTATGTCTTTTTAAAAATTTTAATGGATTACTTTGGTTTAAGACTTAAGGAGTTTTAAATTAAAACAATTTAATTTGCCACCTGTCGTGATCCTCTCATTTCTGAAGTTGCCTAGGAAAGGTCTTAACTGCAATTCATAGTTAAGAAAACTGAGACACAGGTGTTATAGAGGCTCAGAGATTACACAGGACTATGTAGAGTTCTTGCTTGTTGAAAAGGAGCTCAGTTGGAAGTCTTGCGAGGAAAATGAAAATATTTTGATTTGACCTCGTAGTTTTTAATATCAAATTAGTTCATTTCAGCTCTTTTTAATTTAATTTAATTTAACTTTGTTTTAATTTTTTCGTAGAGATGAGGTCTCACTGTGTTGCTCAGGTGGGTCTTGAACCCCTGGGCTCAAGTGATCCTTTGGCCTCAGCATCCCAAAGTGCTGGGATTACAGACACAAGTCTGCACCTGGCCCATTTCAGTTCTCTTGTCTCTGGCATATTAGGTTCTGATGAATTTATAAAGGATAGAAAATAAGGATTTAAGATTTGTGTTTGAGTGCTGAGTCTTTCCCTTTTTTGGAGGGGATGCCTTTGGCCAAAAGGTTTAGTCACTTAAGTGAAGTTTAGTTTTCTGATCTGTAAAATGAAATAATAATTCATAGTCTTATAGGAATGAAAAGAGAATATGTGATTGGACAGGGGTTTGTTTAATTTTGGGATAAATTTTACTGGTTGTTTCATCTTCATCTTGTTAGGCTCTTTTAATTTAGGCAGATGTTAGATGATGAGATCAACTTGGAAAAACAGTATCTGAGGGAACATAGAAAATGTCAAGATTCTTAAAATGACTTGTACTGTCCATTAAGGTGAAAAGTTTCCAAGAGGAAAATAAAAGGATCATGAAATAAAAAGTAGTTATCTTTGAACTAAAGAAAAAAACAAAAAAATACTTTTTTAAAAAAGTTGCATTTATTTTTGCATAAAATAAAATTGTCATAGAACCTTTCTTAAATTCTGTTTCTGGAATGCTTGGAATTTTAGGTGGTATACTTGACTATAAAGTCATTTTGTTTTTTTATTAATTAACCCATTTTGCCCAGGTTTTGAGATAGACATCTGGTGTGCAGTCAATAATAAGATTCTGAAGAATGTCTACAAAGGCTTCTGGAAATTTTTTTCTTATTTTTAAAAACATTTATACAATCTCTGTCAATTTAGGATTTAATATTCATGTTAAAATTCCAGTAAGTTAGAATTAGGCAAATCAATCTTGAACTCTATGCTAAGTAGAGAAGTTATCAAACCTCTTTTGTGATATTGTACATCTATACAGTGGTTGCAACATGGACTCAGAAGGTTGCATAGAACTCAGCAAGATGATAGTTTCAGCCTCTTAAATGGTGAGGTTAGTTCACTCACCTTGATTGTCATTATTAATATATTGTACCATATTTCATTGCCTCTAAGATGCCATCAGTTGTAAGACACACCATTATTTTATTAGCAGTAAGAAAAATTATAGTTAAGATGGCAGTGCTTTGTTATGAAGATTTCTTATTTTATGCTTATTGAAAAACTTAGTTTTAAAAAAAAATAATTACATATAACTTTTAGACACATATAAAAAGGAATATATAAGTTAAATAAATTGCTTAAAGTTACCTTAAAACTTCTTCATCTTCAGAGCCCATGTCTTGTGAATATTTCTTTCTTTCTTTTTTTTTTAAACCTGTAGTTGTGGATATCTGTGTTTTCCAATACAGTGTAATCCTGTGTTTTTGAAAAATGCACCACTGTTGTCTCAGGAGTTCTCTTCCAAGCTGCTGACACATGTTCTGCATGGTTTTTGCTTTTGAGACAGGGTCTTCTTGCTCTGTTGCTCAGGCTGGAGTAGGGTGGTATGATCAAAGCTCACTGTAACCTTGAATTCCTGGGCACAGGTGATCCTCCTGCCTCAGTCTCCTGAGTAGCTAGGACTACAGGCATGTACCACCAACCACACCTAGCTAAATTTTTTTTTTTTTTTTTTTAAGAGATAAGAGTCTTGGTATGTTGCCTAGGCTGGCATCTACCTCCTGGACTCAGATGATTCTCCTGCCTCAAAGCTCTGTCATTACAGGTGTGAGCCATTGTGCCTAAGCTGTTTTGTACTTTTTGGTCCTTGGAACTTTATTGCTCTCAGTGTCAGTGGAATGTCTAAGCAACAAGACTCCTATTTCCTCCTAAAACGAACTTTAAGTGGTTTGTTGTCAAAGGGTTGTAGGTAACCAGTTATGCCATGAAGAATAAAACCGAGTTCTTGCTCACACAAACAGTGACAACTATGTCACAACTGCTGCTTTGTTGCCAGAGATTTCACTGCAGGTAGATGCATCCTGGTTTCATACATGTTAAAATATGGGGAAGAAAGATTTTAATATTGATGAAACATCACTATTTTTTTTTTTTTCATTTTTATTTGTTTGTTTTTTGAGACAAGGTCTCTATGTTGCTGAGGCCAATCTTGAACTCCTGGGCTCCAGTGATACTCTTACCTCAGCTTCCTGAGTAGCTGGGATTGCAGACATGCACCACTGTGGCTGGCTGTAGAAGTGTGTTGATTTTAACAGCTTTATTAAGATACAATTTCAAACCATACAGTTCACCCATTTAAAATGGTTTTTAGTATAATCACAGAGTTGTACACCTTTACCACAATCAATTTTAGAACATTTTCATCACTCCAGAAAGAAACCCCATACCCATTAGCAGTCACTTCTCATTTCCCCACAATCCTCCCAGCCCTAGGCAACCAGTAATCTACTTTTCCTTTCTGTGGATTCACCTACTGTGAACATTTCTGTAATGGAATAATACATTGTGTGGTGTTATGTAGGTGTTTAGGTTATTGATTTGAGATCTTTTAAAATATAGGCATTTACAATTATAAATTTTCATCTGAGCACCACTTTAGCTGCATTCTGTAAGTTTTGCTATATTGTGTCTTCATTTTCATTCATCTTAAAATGTTTTCTATTCTTCCTTTGTGATTTTTTTTCTTTCATTAGTTATTGGTATTGTATTTGATTTCCACATATTTGTGAATTTCCCAAATTTACTTCTGTTATTGATTTCTAATTTTATTACATTTTGATCAGAGAGCATACTTTATTATTTCAATCCTTTTTTAAATTTATTGAGGCTTGTTTTATGGTCTAGCATATGATGTCTTGTATTTTTATACCTCTCTTTTCCCTTATTGCTTTCTTTTGCATTATGTGAATATATTCTAATGTAACATTTAAATTATTCTAACGATGTTTTTCACTATTTTTAAAGATGATTTTCTTATTGGGCTGTAGGGTTTGTTATATACATCTTAATTTACCAAAATTCACTTCAGATTTTTACTAACTCAATTCATGTGAAGTATCAAAAAGTTACTCCAATGTATCTCTATATCCTCTTTCTCTTTTGTGCTATTACATTTTTTCAATGCTATTATTATTATATATGTTACAAACTTAACAGTGGTGTAATACCATTGTTACAAATGGTATAATTTTGTAACTTTGCATAATTTTACACATTTTACATTTGTAACACCATTGTTACAAATGGTCTAATTGTTACTTTGCATAATTTTACATGTTTTAAAGAAACCAAGAGAAATATGGAGAGCAAGGATATTTTTATAGAGTTTGTTAATATTCACTTTCTTATTTCTGGTTGTCTTCATTTGTTTCTGTGCTTTCAAGTTACCTTTTGGTGTTGTTTCCTTACTTCAATACATGTTTGTTTCTACTTACTTTCTTTGTGCTGATAATTGTCAAATATATTACATTCCTAAATGTTACAGACCCAGTAATACAATTACATACATATTGTCCTGTATAATTGCTTTTTAAATACTTAATATAGAAATAGGCATTTATACTGTCTTTTATAACTATAATTACCTTTGCTGGAGCGATTCGTTTTTTTCTCTTTGTATTTGAATTACTTTTTGGGGTCATGTGCTTTCATCCTGAATAGCTTCCTTTACTATTTCTTGTAATGCAGATCTGCTAGCAAGAAATTCTTTGTTTTTATCTTGGAATGTCTTATCTGCCTTCATTTATTATTATTATTATACTTTAAGTTCTGGGATACATGTGCAGAAACTGCAGGTTTGTTACATAGGTATACACATGCCATGGTGGTTTGCTGCACCCATCAACCCATCATTAGGTATTTCTCCTAATGCTATCCCTCCCCTAGCCCCCCACCCCATGACAGGCCCCAGTGTGTGATGTTCCCTTCCCTGTGTCCATGTGTTCTCATTGTTCAACTCCCACTTATGAGTGAGAACATGCAGTGTTTGGTTTTCTGTTCCTGTGTTAGTTTGCTGAGGATGATGGCTTCCAGCTTCATCCATGTCCCTGCAAAGGACATGATCTCATTCTTTTTTATGGCTGCATAGTATTCCATGGTGTATATGTACCACATTTTCTTTATCCAGTCTATCATCGATGGGCATTTGGGTTGGTTCCATGTCTTTGCTATTGTAAATAGTGCTACAGTAAACATATATATTCATGTGTCTTTATAGTAGAATAGTTTATATTCCTTTGGGTATATACCCAGTAATGGGATTTCTGGGGCAAATGGTATTTCTGGTTCTAGTTCCTTGAGGAATTGCCACACTTTCTTCCATAATAGTTCAACCAATTTATATTCCCATTAACAATGTAAAAGTGTTCCTATTTTTCCAGTCTCTCCAGCATCTGTTGTTTCTTGACTTTTTGATAATCGCCATTCTAACTGGCATGAGATGGTGTCTCATTGTGGTTTTGATTTGCGTTTCTCTAATGATCAGTGATGTTGAGCTTTTTTTCATGTGTTTGTTGTCCGCATAAATGTCTTCTTTTGAGAAGTGTCTGTCCATATCCTTTGCCCACGTTTTGATGGGGTTGTTTTTTTCTTGTAAATTTGTTTAAGCTCCTTGTAAATTCTGGATATTAGATCTTTGTCAGATGGGTAGATTGCAAAAATGTTCTCCCTTTCTATAATTGTCTGTTCACTCTGATGGTAGTTTCTTTTGCTGTGTAGAAGCTCTTTAATTAGATTCCATTTGTCAATTTTGGCTTTCACTGCAATTACTTTTGGTGTTTTTGTCATGAAGTTTGCCCATGCCTATGTCCTGAGTGGTATTGCCAAGGTTTTCTTCTAGGGTTTTTATGGCTTTGGGTTTTGCATTTCAGTCTTCAATCGATCTTGAGTTAATTTTTGTATAAGGTATAAGGAAGGGATCCAGTTTTAGTTTTCTGCATATGACTAGCTAGTTTTCCCAGCATCATTTATTAAACAGGGAATCATTTCCCCATTGCATGTTTTTGTCAAATTTGTCAAAGATCAGATAGTTGTAGATGTGTGGTGTTGTAGATGTGTGGTGTTATTTCTGAGGCCTCTGTTCTGTTCCATTGGTCTATATATCTTTTGGTACCAGTACCAGTACCAGTACCATGCTGTTTTGGTTACTGTAGCCTTGCAGTATGGTTTAAGTCAGGTAGTATGATGCCTCCAGCTTTGTTCTTTTTGCTTAGGATTGCCTTGGCTATACAAGCTCTATTTTGGTTCCATATGAAATTTAAAGCAGTTTTTTCTAATTCTGTGAAGACTGCCAATGGTAATTTGGTGGGAATAGCATTGAATCTATAAATTACTTTAGGAAGGATAGGTATTTTCATGATAGTGATTCTTCCTATCCATGAGTATGGAGTTTTTAATTTTTTTCCATTCCTTTGTGTCCTTTCTTATTTCCTTGAGCAGTGGTTCGTGGTTCTCCTTGAAGAGGTCCTTCACATCCCTTGTTAGGTGTATTCCTAGGTATTTTATACTCTTTATAACTATTATAAATGGGAGTCCATTCATGATTTGGCTCTCTGCTTGTCTTGTTGGCGTATAGGAAGGCTTGTGATTTTTGCACATTGATTTTGTATCCTGTGACTTTCGTGGAGTTGCTTCAGCTTAAGAAGTTTTGGGGCTGAGATGATGCAGTTCTAAATACAGAATCATGTTGTCTGCAGACAGAGACATTTTGACTTCCTATTCTTTATTTCTTTCTCTAGCCCGATTGCCCTGGCCAGAATTTCCAATACTGTGTTGAATAGGAGTGGTGAGAGAGGGCATGCTTGTGTCAGTCTTCAAGGAAATTCTCCCAGCTTTTGTTCATTCAGTATGATAGTGACTGTGGGTTTGTCATAAATAATTCTTATTATTTTGAGACGTTTCATCAATACCTAGTTTATTGAGAATTTTTTTAAAAGAAAGGAAGGTGAAATTTTTTTTTTTTTTTTTTTGAAACAGTCTCTGTCACTCAGGCTGAAGTGCAATGGTGTGGTCTCGGCTCACTGCAGCCTCCACCTCCTGGGTTCAAGCAATTCTCCTATCACAGCCTCTTGCGTAGCTGGGACTACAGGCATGTGCCACCACACCCAGCTAATTTTTTGTATTTTTAGTAGAGACAGGGTTTCACCATGTTGACCAGGATGGTCTCGATCTCTTGACCTTGGGATCCGCCCACCTCCACCTTTCAAAGTGCTGGGATTACAGGTATGAGCCACCATGCCCAGCCGAATAGTTTGTATTTCTGTGGGGTCAGTGATGATATCCCCTTTATCATTTTTATTGTGTTTATTTGAGTTTCTCTCTGTTCTTCTTTATTGGTCTACCTAGCAGTCTATTTTGTTAATTTGGTCAAAAAAAACGCAACAAAACAAAACAGCTCCTGGATTCATTGATTTTTTTTTTTTTTAAGGTTTTTTCGTGTCTCTATCTCCTTCACTTCTGCTCTGATCTTAGTTATTTCTTGTCTTCTGCCAGCTTTTGGATTTGTTTTCTCTTGCCTCTCTAGCTCCTTTAATTGTGATGTTAGGGTGTCAATTTGAGATCTTTCTAGCTTTTTGATGCAGGCATTTAGTGCTATAAATGTGCCTTTTAGCACTGCTTTAGCTGTGTCCCAGAGATTCTATTACTTTGTCTCTTTGTTCTCATTGGTTTTAAAGAACTTCTTGATTTCTGCCTTAATTTCATTATTTACCCAATAGTCATTCAGGAGCAGGTTGTTCAGTTTCCATGTAGTTGTGTGTTTTGAGTGAGTTTCTTAATCCTGAGTTCTAACTTGATTGCATTGTGGTCTGTTTGTTATGATTTCCGTTCTTTTGCATTTGCTGAGGAGTGTTTTACTTCCGATTATATGGTCAATTTTAGAATAAGTGCCATGTGGCACTGAGAAGAATGTATATTCTATTGATTTGGGGTGGAGAGTTCTGTAGATGTCTATTAGGTCCACTTGATCCAGAGCTGAGTTCAGATCCTGAATATCATTGTTAATTTTCTGTCTCGTTGATCTGACTAATATTGACAGCGGGTGTTAAAGTCTCTATTATTGTGTGGGAGTCTAAGTGTCTTTGTAGGTCTCTAAGAACTTTTTTTTATGAATCTTGCTGCCTCTGCATTGAGTAAATATATATTTAGGATAGTTAGCTCTTTTTGTTGAATTGATCCCTTTACCCTTCTTTGTCTTTTTTAGATCTTTGTTGGTTTAAAGTCTTTTGCTTTACATTTGCTTGCTAAATTTTCCTCCATTCCTTTATTTTGATACTATGTCTGTCTTTGTACATGAGATGGGTCTCCTGAATATAGCACACCGATGGGTATTGACTCTTTATACGCTTTGCCAGTCCGTCTTTTAATTGGGGCATTTAGCCTGTTTACATTTAAGGTTAATATTGTTATGTATGAATTTGATTCTGTCATCATGATGCTACATCGTTATTTTGCATACTAGTTGATTGCAGTTTCTTCATCATGTCATTGGTCTTTTTATTTTGGTGTGTTTTTGCAGTGGCTGATACTGGTTTTTCCTTTCTATATGTAGTGATTCCTTCAGGAGCTGTTGCAAGGCAGGCCTGGTGGTGACAAAATCCCTTAGCATTTGCTTGCCGGGAAAGGATTTTGTTTCTCATTCAATTATGAAGCTTAGTTTTAGCCCTTATAATTTCTGATGAGAAGTCTACCGCTAATCTTTAAAAAGATTCCCTTATTAAATAATGAGTTCTCTTTCTGCTTTCAAGATTTTGTCTTTAGCTTTCAACATTTTTACATAATATGTCTGGATGTGGATCTCTGTGTTTATCCTACTTGGAGTTTGTTGAACTTCCTGGATATGTAGGTTGTTTTAACTAAATTTGAGAAGTTTTTAGTCAATATTTCTTTAAATATTTTTTCTGCTCCTTTCTTTTCTCTACTTTGCGAAAAGTTTCTCCTTGCCCCTATTATGCATATGTTAATATGCTTAATGGCTTTCCACTTTTCTCTAAGACTACTGGTCTGTATTGAAGTTTGCTGATTCTTCTGCCAGTTCACATCTCAGCTCTTCTAATTAATGTTTTATTTGGGTTATTGTACTCCTCAACTCCAGAATTTCCATTTTGAAAATAATTTTTATACCCTCTCCTTTTTTTTTTTTGAGATGGAGTCTTGCTCTGTTGCCCAGGCTAGGGTGCAATAGCATGATCTTGGCTCACTGCAACCTCTGCCTCTTGGGTTCAAGCGATTCTTCTGCCTCAGACTCCCAAGTAGCTGGGACTACAGGTGCACACCACCACGTCTGGCTAATTTTTGTATTTTTAATAGAGACGGAGTTTCATCATATTAGCCAGGCTGGTCTCGAACTCCTGACCTTGTCATCTGCCTGCCTTGGCCTCCCAAAGTTCTAAGATTACAGGTGTGAGCCACTGTGCCCGGCAATAATTTATATATCCTAATGATGTTCTCTATCTGATAAGACATTGTCATCATAGCTTCCTTTACTTTTTAAAGCACTGTTTTATTTAATTTTTTGAAAATATTTTTAATAGTTGCTTTGAAGTCTTTGCCTGAGTTATTTGACATCTGGGCTCTTTCAAAGGCAGTTTCTATTGCCTGCTTTTTCCCCCTGTGTATGGGTCATACTTTCTTGTTTCTTTGCATGTTTAATAATTTTTTTGTGAAAACGGAACATTTTAGATAACATTGTAGTAATTGAAGATATTGAGTCCATCCCCCAACTTCTCCACCCAGATGGATGTTGTAGTTGTTGTTTGCTTATTTGTTTAGTGACTTGGTTGGACCATCTTTATTTTCCCTGCAGTATGCAGCCTCTAATGTTGTTCCTCAGGAGTTACAGTCTTTGGCATGTTCAGAGTCATCTTGGGATAATGGTGGTTTTTAGCAAGGCTCTCTTTGGCTATCTCTTTTGTTATTCTCTGTTAAGCTGTTTACATCTATAGGTATCACACCCAGTTACTGCCAGCTGATTGCTCTGTTGTTATCAGTGATGCCAATGGTATAAATTCTTCCACAGTCTGATGCAATTAAATTTGGGTTTCATTACAGGAATAGTTTTGAGGCCAACCTTTGTGGTTTGTTCTGAACTCAGGAATACTCTTTTTAGTCTTCTCTTTTCCAGGCGTGCTCGCTGGTAAAATTCTAGCCAATCTATGCTATAGCTTGTTATTCTCATAGAGCTACCAGTCTCTTCTTAATTGCTTACAACCAAAATCTCCATTGTTTTGTACAGTGCCCTTAGGCTTGAACTTCCCTACACTGTGTTCCAAATAAAGTCACTTTGTTTGGGGAGCGATTCAGAGTTCTTCTCATGTTATGACCTGTATCTACCTTTGGGCCAAACCTCTGCCATTATCCTAAAGCTGGGGGTGAGGATAGTGACCTGCTTCTCTCAGAAAGACACCCCTGCTTGGTCTTCTGGACTTCTTTTATTGTGGAAATTTCGCTTTATGAGTGGGGTGGCCAAGGCAGCTGAAAGCCAGTATTTTGGGCTACCTTGCCAGGGTAGAACTTCTTTCCTATGACAGGGACTGGTTAGAGAAACCCCAGACTTCTCAGCTACGTTTTTGTTACAGAGTTTTTGCAGTATAGAGATGGGTGTATGAGAAATGTGAGTGGCCTGACCCTCCTGGAAGATATGATAGTCTCAATTGGGAGTTAGGGGAGAAGCTCTTAATTCTTGGCTGCCCTTAGGAGTAAAATTTACATCACATTGAAGTGGGAGGCAGTGGGAGAAGGGAGCAGGTTGTGGCTCATATGACAAGATTTTACTCTTCTTATAGAAATTTAGTCGTTTTCTTGACTAAATATTACTTGATTTGTTGCATGCCTTTAGGACAATTTCCAAACTTTAAATGATTATGTTTTGTTGTTTTTTCCTTAAGAATTTTCACAGTTAGAGTTGTTTTGCTGGGTAGATGGTGCACAGACATCCTCACAATTTGATTTTAGAAGTTGTCTCCATTTATATTTATTTTCATCATCTTATACTTTCCAATTACTATTTCTCTGCTCTTTTTCTTATGCTTTCCTTCTTTCCTGCTTTTTCTTCCTGAAAATGTATTCTTTATGGCCTTTTCTTCCCTCCCTCATTGGTTTATGTTTTATGTTCTTTATATATTTTATTAATATTTACCTGTACCATTTAAACATGCATTTCTGCCTTAAAGTCTAAGGTTAATCTGTATCTCTACCTTTCTTTCATACAATTCAGAAACCTTAGTATACTTTTACCACCATCGTTTCTTCTGTAATACAAAATGTTCCTTTTTTATTTTTATTTTTGAGCCGGAGCCTTGCTCTGTCACGCAGGCTAGAATACAGTGATGTGACGTGATCTTGGCTCACTGCAGCCTTTGCTTCCCGGGTTCAAGTGATTCTCCTGCCTCAGCCTCCTGAGTAGCTGGGATTAAAGGTGTGTGCCACCATGCCCAGCTAATTTTTGTATTTTAGTAGAGACGGGGTTTTACCATGTTGGTGAGGCTGGTCTCAAACTCCTGACCTCAAGTGATCCGCCTGCCGATGTTTCTTTTATCTAGCTTTTAATTCTACTTTTTATTCTTCACAAGTAATTGTTGTTATTGTCATTATTGGTTTTTATATAGTGCTGGTTTAGATTTATCACAATTTTTGCCAGTCTTTTCTTTACTCTTTCTTTCCTTTTAGGGTTCAGTTTTCTTCTTTTACATCTTTTATAGTAATTTTTCTTAGGGTATATTTGTTGTAAATTCTCTCATACTGTTTTTGTGAAAATGTTTTCATTTTCCCTTACCCTTTAATGATAGCCTAGTAGCATATGGAATTAGAGCTTGACAGTTATTTTATCGCAGTCTTTGCTGATACAATTCAATTTTGGAATAATTAGACTAGTGTCATTTATATATATATATATATAATTTTTTTTATTGCGTATTAGGTTTTGGGGTACATGTGAAGAACATGCAAGATTGTTGCATAGGTACATACATGGCAGTGTGGTTTACTGCCTTCCTCCCCATCACCTATATCTGGCATTTCTCCCCATGTTATCCCTCCACTGCTCCCCACCCCCCGCTGTTCCTCCCCTAGTTCCCCACGACAGACCCCAGTGTGTGATGCTCCCCTCCCTGTGTCCATGTGTTCTCATTATTCAACACCCACCTATGAGTGAGAACATGCGGTGTTTGATTTTCTGTTCTTGTGTCAGTTTGCTGAGAATGATGGTTTCCAGGTTCATCCATGTCCCTACAAAGGACCCAAACTCATTATTTTTGATGGCTGCATAATATTCCATGGTGTGTATGTGCCACATTTTTCCTGTCCAGTCTTATCATCGATGGGCATTTTGGTTGGTTCCAAGTCTTTGCTATTGTAAACAGTGCTGCAATGAACATTCGTGTGCATGTGTCCTTATAATAGAACGATTTATAGTCCTTTGGATATATACCCAGTAATGAGATTGCTGGGTCAAATGGAATTTCTATTGCTAGGTCCTTGAGGATTCGCCACACTGTCTTCCACAGTGGTTGAACTAATTTACACTCCCACCAACAGTGTAAAAGTATTCCTATTTCTCCACATCCTCTCCAGCATCTGTTGTCTCCAGATTTTTTAATGATCACCATTCTAACGCGCGTGAGATGGTATCTCAATGTAGTTTTGATTTGCATTTCTCTGATGACCAGTGATGATGAGCATTTTTTCGTATGTTTGTTGACCTCATGTATGTCTTCTTTTGTAAAGTGTCTGTTCATATCCTTTGCCCACTTTTGAATAGGCTTGTTTTTTTCTTATAAATCTGTTTTAGTTCTTTGTAGATTCTGGATATCAGCCCTTTGTCAGATGGGTAGATTGCAAAAATTTTTTCTCATTCTGTTGGTTGCCGATTCACTCTAATGATTGTTTCTTTTGCTGTGCAGAAGCTCTGGAGTTTGATTAGGTCCCATTTATCTATTTTGGCTTTTGTTGCCAATGCTTTTGGTGTTTTAGTCATGAAGTCCTTGCCTATGCCTATGTCCTGAATGGTTTTGCCTAGGTTTTCTTCTAGGGTTTTTATGG
>NW_016108001.1:424440-434585 GCF_001604975.1 Cebus imitator
TCCCATTTGTCTATTTTAGCTTTTGTTGCCATTGCTTTCAGCATTTTAGTCATGAAGTCCTCGCCTATGCCTATGTCCTGAATGGTTTTGCCTAGGTTTTCTTCTAGGGTTTTTATGGTGTTAGGTCTTATGTTTAAGTCTTTAATCCATCTGGAGTTAATTTCAGTGTAAGTTGTGAGGAAGGGGTCCAGTTTTTGCTTTCTGCACATGGCTAGCCAGTTTTCCCAACACCATTTATTAAACAGGGAATCCTTTCCCCATTGCTTGTTTTTGTGAGGTTTGTCAAAGATCAGATGGTTGTAGATGTGTGTTGTTGCCTCTGAGCCCTCTGTTCTGTTTTATTGGTCTATATTTCTGTTTTGGTACCAGTACCATGCTGTTTTGATTACTGTAGCCTTATAATATAGTTTGAAGTCAGGCAGTGTGATGCCTCCAGCTTTGTTCTTTTTTCTTAGAATTGACTTGGTTATGTGGACGAGTGTCATTCTTAGTATTCCTTTGAAAGTGATCTGTATTTTCCCGTTTATTTTCATTTTCATATACAGATATATATATATATATATATATATGCACGCACATACACACATACATATACACATTCATACATATATGCACAACACAAACATTACCATCTTAACCTTTTTTTTTTTTAAGAGTCGGAGTTTTGCTCTGTTACCCAGGCTAGAGTCCAGTGGCATGATTATAGCTCACTGCAGCCTCAAACTTCATTCCTCCTACCTTGGCCTTTTGAGCCTAGAACAACAAATATGCCCCATTATGCCCAGCTAGTTTTTTAATGTTTTATTTTGGTAGAGATGGAGTCTTACTATGTTGCCCAGACTGGTCTTGAATTCCTGGCTTCAAGCAATCCTCCTACCTTGGACTCCCAAAGTTCTGGGATTATTGGCCTAAGCCATTGTGCCCAGTTTCTTATTTATTTATTTATGAGACCAAGTCATGCTGTGTTGCCCAGGCTGGAGTACGGTGGCACAGTCTTGGCTCCAGCAACCTTCACCTCCTGGGCTCAAGCAGTCTTTGCACTTCAGCCTCAATCCATCTCCAGAACTTTTTCATCATTTCAAATGGAAATTTTATACCAAATAAACAGTAAATTCCCTTTACCCTTACCCCTAGCCCCTGGTAACCACTGTTCTACTTTCTGCCCTATAAATTTTACTGTTTTTAACTACCTCCTAAAAGTAGAATTATACAACATTTATCCTTTTGTATCTGGCTTCTTTTACATAACATTTCCAAGGTTCATCCATGTTGTATTATTCATCCATGAATAATTTTTCTATCTTAAAAAAATATATATATAAATATATATACCATATTTTGTTTATTCACTCATTTGTCTATAGCCATTTGGGTTGTTAACACATTTTGGCTTTTGTGAATAATACTGCTGTGAGCATAAGTATACAAATATCTGTTTGAATCTCTGTTTTAAAGCCCCAGGCTGTATATTATCCAAACTTAGGAACTTTTCCCCATGGTTCTGGTTTTCAGTTCCCAATTCAATCATAGGTCCATGGCAATTTTTCTTCTTATTATTATTTTTTAATATACTCTGTTATGCTTTAGGCTTTTTTCCCCCAAAGAGACATGGTCTTGCTTTTCACCCAGGCTGGTGTGCAATGGTGGATTCATTGCTCACTGTAACCTCAAGCTCCTTACTACAGCTGGCTAATTAAAAATGTTACTTATAGACATGGGGTTTTGCTATATTTCTCAGGCTGGTCTCAAATTTCTGACCTCAAGTTATCCTCCCACCTCATCCTCAAGCGATCTTCCCACTTCAGCCTCCCAAAGTGTTGGTATTATAGGTGTGAGCCAGTGCACTCAGCTCTTGTTATATATTTTTTATTTTAATTTTTGAGACAAGGTCTTGCTGTGTCCTTCAGGCCGGAGGGCAGTGGTGTGATCACAGCTGATTGCAGCCTCAACCTCCGGGGCCCAAGTGATCCTCCCAACCCAGCCTCCTGAGTATCTGGGACTACAGGTGTGTGCCACCATGCCTGGCTAATTTTTAGTTTTTAAAAAACTTTTTGTGGAGATTAAGTTTCACCATGTTACCCAGGCTGGTTTCACCTGGGCTCAAACAGTCCTCCTGCCTTGGCCTTTCAAAGTGCTGCAATTACAGACATGAGCCACCATGCCCAGCCCTTCATTAATTTTTTATCCAGCATTTCTCCGTGTTTTGTGGCAAAAGTGTTTTTATTTATTTTTATTTTTATTCTTTTTTTGGAGACAGAGTCTTGGTCTATCCCTCAGGCTGGAGTGCAGTGGCACCATCTCAGCTCACTATAACCTCTGCCTCCCAGGTTCAAGCGATTCTCATACCTCAGCCTCCTGAGTAGCTGGGATTACAGGTACCTGCCACCATGCCCAGCTAGTTTTTGTATTTTTAGTAGAGATTCGGTTTCACCATGTCAGCAGGTTGGTCTCGAACTCCTGACCTCACTTTGGAGGCCCGCCTTGGCCTCCAAAGTGCTGGGATCACAGGCGTGAGCCACCATGCCCAGCTATAAAACCATTTTTTGCTTATCTAGTTTAAAGTATTGGTAAGAACAAAAGTATTCCTTGATCTAATTTAGGACATTTTGCATATATGAACTAGTGCTAGTTGATGTGGAGGATATAGCAATGTGTTTAAAGAAATCTTCCTTAATTTCCAGCATCCCTGTCTTCAGATAACGATAGTTGCCATGGGAGAAAGAGAGTTCAAATTCAATTTAAACCATATTAATAGTAGTTGTACAGCTTTGACTGGCCTGAGGAAAGATGGACTGATAGTATCTCAAGTTTTTTACAACTTATTTACAAACCTAAAGTATGCAACGTACTTACAGGTAGTATAATGGTACATTATTTATCTGGCTACCCCCAAAATGCATAGTAATGTCAGCATAGTTTAAGATGGGAAAAGTCTCAGTAATTTTCTTTAGGCTTTTTATTTGTTAGTATATATGTTATGCGCTGGTGAATAACATACAGCAAATACAGAGAGAGTCTGTACTTCACTATTTCCCAATATGCATTTACAGGGGAAAATACTGAAAATAGGTAGCCATTTGTCCTTGGGCTTTATTGGCTATGGACTGCAGTAAAGTATTGTTTGTATCCAGGGGATCTGTGATTAGCTTATACCAACAATGGCACATGAGATTACAACTTTTTATTGCTATTACTTTTTATCAGAGAAAAAAAGCCTTTGGGCATGAGCTAGCAGAAGGGGAAATACAGTTGACCCTGAACAGTGTGGGGGTTGGGACACTGACCCTCCATAGTTGAAAATCTATGTATAACTTTTGAGTCCCCCAAAACTTAACTATTAACAGCTTATTATTGACTGGAAGGCTTTCTGATAACATATATATAGATTTTTTTTTTTAACAGGGTCTTGCTGTATGTGTTATATACCAAAGCTAGAGAAAATAAAATTAAAAAAACCAATGGGAGAGAAAATATATTTACTATTAAGTGGAAGTGGATCATTGTATGAATTGATAATTTAATTCGCCTACCACTGTATTTCTGTTAAAACTGTTGTAAATCTTTTACTCAGTGCAGCATGATATCATTTGGTCTTTAATGCCTTAATTATATTGCCTGCCTCTCTGCTTTTCTTATTAAGTTAGGTAAGCAAGGGAATCTGGTGACTTTCTGTGCTGGTAAATACACATGTGGGCATACACATATCCTGGCAGAACTCAGTTAAAGTATTCATTTGGAGTACCCAAATTTTCAAAGGTGCTAAAGGCTTGAGATTTAAAACAACAACTTTTTTTTTTTGAGACTGAGTCTTGCTCTGTTACCTAGGCTGGAGTGCAGTGGTACGATCGCAGCTCACTGCAACCTCTGCCTCCCGGGTTCAAGTGATTCTCCTGTCTCAGCCTCCTGAGTACTGGGATTACAGGTGCCTACCACCATGCCCAACTAATTTTTGTGTTTTTAGTAGAGGTGGGGTTTTACCATGTTAGCCAGGCTGGTCTCAAACTCCTCACCTTAAGCGATTTGCCCACCTCAGCCTCCCAAAGTGCTGGGATTACAGATGTGAGCCACTGCACCTGGCCTAAAACTTCTCATTGAGTTCTCCTGAACTGTTGAGTATACAACCACAGACCTGGGCAGTGATCCATATTGAGAACTCTTAACTGGATCACTAAGATTCTACCATGAGTCTATGGCTAGAGAGCTATTACTGTAAGTAATGGTAGCAAGTATATATACACATTTCAGGGTGTCTCACTATCTTAGACTAGGAAAAAAGTATGAAGTTAAATGAAATTAGAGTACCTTTTAAACAGGAAACTAAAAACAGTCATATTGTCTAATTGAAGTAGGGCAATGGTCTCAAATGGGGGACAGTTTTGCCTCCCAAGGTATATTGGCAATGTTTGGAGACACTTTTAGTTGTCAGTAACTGGTGGGGGGTGACAGCAGTGCCAGGACTGTGCTACTGGCATCAGTGAATAGAGGCCAGGGATGCTTCTGAACATACTTTTTTTTGAGATCGAGTTTAACTTCTGTTGCCCAGGCTGGAGTGCAGTGGCGCCGTCTCAGGTCACTGCAATCTCCACCCCCCAGGTGCAAGCGATTCTCCTGCCTCACCTTGCTGAGTAGCTGGGATTACAGGCACGTGCTACCATGCCCGCCTAATTTTGTATTTTTAGTTGAGATGGGTTTTCTCCAGGCTGGTCTCAAACTCCCGACCTCAGGTGATCCACCCGCCTCGGCCTCCCAGAGTGCTGGGATTACACGTATGAGCCATCACACCCAGCCTGCTTGTGAACATACTTTAATGCACAGGACAGCCCCTCACAACAAAGAATAGCAGCATAATTATTTAGAGAAGACAAGCTGAGTGGGGTCAGTGGGAAGGTGTACATATCAGAGACAGCTAACCTTTATTTCTCTTTATAGTGGGAAGTCAGTAGATAATGCATGAAGCTGAAAAGTATGTGTGTGTTATTTTGAGCTATGAAAGAAAACATCCAAGGCAACAGTTGAGAGTGATTTCCTGTAAGCATAAGAAGAGGTGACGTGGGAGCTAGGAGTAGGTATGGTGGTCATGGGTTACTGGTTTTTACAGGTTTGCAGATTATATAATGTTTTAAATAATGTGAATGTATAATGGGTGAAAAATAAAAATGAAAGAGAATAAATTTGTATATACACATTCAAACCAAATACAGTGAGGCCCATTAAAATACTTAGAAACAAGTATTGGTTCTACCATGTCTCTGTGACCAAAATGACTATGGAATTATGAAAAGAAGTACAAGATTTATGCATTGACAACTATAAAACACTGAAAGAAAGAAAACCTTAAAAAAAATTCCATGCCTATGGATCAGAACACTTAATATTGTTAACAGATGGCCATCTAGTTCCAAAATGACACTGTGGAAGCAAGTTGGCTTAACTACCCTAGACTCCCAGCGTCCCCCACTATCACCACCACAGAGCAACAAAAATTAATATACAGCGCTAAGATTTTAACCAGCAACAACGCAGATTTCAAATGTAAAGATGAGAGAATCCTAGGGACACAGGGAAGTGAACAATTCCAAGCAGATGGTAAGAGAATCAGACTTCCTTCCACATCTTCATTGCCCCACTACCACATTCAACCCAGGACCAAGAGTTCGTAAAATCTCCTCCCAACTCATGGCTTCTACACTGCAAACAGTGAGTTTGAGGTAGTTAATAAGCTTCCCCACCATCTTGGGTTCTCTGTTGGGAGACTTGTTCTTGCTTTAACCTGTGGGAAGTACAGTGGCTGCCTGAAGGGAGAAAATGCCTGAGGACAGGCAGAGACAAAGTGGGGAGATAAGACTACCATCCTTAGCCCTGGAAACTCTGCTCTGTTAATCAAAGGAAATGCCAAATCATAGTGGCTGTTCAGCAGCACCATGCTATAGGAAGTATGTTCCACAAGTCCCATGGGCACGAACTCCTAGCCAGCCTTGACACACTGCTGGGATAATCCCTTTGAGGCCTCCCTATTCAGGTTAGACAGCTGTTCAATAATTTCCTAGAGCTGAAAAGGAGGCAGTGACTTAGCAATATTGATTAAGCAGATACATCTAATAAAAATCAAAACAAGGCCAGGTGCAGTGGCTCATGCCTGTAATCCCAGCAGTTTGGGAGGTCGAGGTGGGCAGATTGCTTGAGGCTAGCAGTTCAAGACCAACTTGGCCAGCATGGCAAAACCCCGTCTGCACTAAAAATACAAAAATTAGCCAGGCATGGTGGTGCGCACCTGTAATCGCAGCCACTCAGGAAGCTGAGCCATGAGAATCACTTGAACCTGGGAGGCAGAGGTTGCAGTGAGCTGAGATTGTGCCACTGCACTCAAGCCTGGGTGACAGAGTGAGATCCTGTCTCAAAACAAAACAAAATCAAAACCAGCCAGACAGAGAAAACTGGAATAACAAATCTTTCAATGCAAAGACATAGAAGGTATACCCATAAAAAATAACAGTGAATCATGACCTCCCCAAAAGGACAAAGCAAAAATCCAGTGACTGACCCTAACAAGATGGCAATCTGTGAGCTTTATAAGAATTTAAAATAGCAGTTTTTGTTTGTTTGTTTGTTTTGAGGCAGAGTCTTGCCTTGTCACCTAGGCTAGAGTGCAGTGGCACGACTATGGCTCACTGAGTCTCAACCTTCCAGGCTTGAGTGATCCTCTCACCCCAGCTTCCTAAGTAGATGGGACTACAGAACATGCTACAACACCTGGATAGTTTTTGAATTTTTTGTAGAGATGGTTCCACCATGTTGCCCAGGTTGGTCTTGAATTCCTGGGCTCAAGTATTCCTCCTATCTTGGCCTTTCATTTTTTTTTTGTTTTGTTTATAAAGATGGGGTTTCACCATACTGTTCAGGTTGGTCTTGAACTCCCAACCTCAGGTGATCCACCTGCCTTGGCCTCCAAAGCGCTTAGATTACAGGCCTGAGCTACCGCACCCAGCCCTACATTGGCCTTTCAAAGTGCTGGGATTACAGGCATGATGCACCATACCTGGCACAAAATAGGAGTTTTAAGGAAATGGAGTGATCTCCAAAATAACAAAAGCAATTCAGAAATTTATCAGAGAAATTTAACAAAGACATTGAAACATTTTTTTAAAATTAATTATTATTTTTTTAAGAGACAGGGTTTTACCATGTTGGCCAGGATGGTCTCAATCCCTTGACCTTGTGATCCACCCGCCTCAGCCTCCCAAAGTCCTGGGATTACAGGCGTGAGCCACTGCGCCTAGCCTAGATATTGAAATAATTTTTAAAAAACCCCACAGAAATCTTGGAAATGGGAAACACATTTGCTTAACTGAAGAACTCCATGGAGGCTCTCAATAGCAGAATGGACAAAGCAGAGAAAATAATTAGTGAACTTGAAGATGGGCTATTTGAAAATATACAGTCAGTGCAGAAAAAAGAATGAAAAGGAACAAAGGCTGTATACAAGATATAGAAAATTACCTTAAAAGGCCAAATTTAAGACTTACTGGTGATCAAGAGGGAGCTGAACAAAAGAAGGGATGGAAAGCTTATTCAAAGAAATAATAACAGGTAACTTTTTAAAACTTGAAAAAGATACAAATATCCAGGCACAGGAAAGTCTGTGCCAAACAGATTAAACCCAAATAAGACTACCCCAAGGCATGTAATAAACTCTGAAAAGTTAAGAACAAAAAGAGGACCCTAAAAGCAGTAAAGAAAAGAAGCAAATAACATATAAAGGAACTCCAATTAGTCTGGCAACAGATTTCTCAGTGGAAACCATACAGGTCAAGAGGGATTGTAATGACATTTTCAGAATTCTCAAGGAAAAAACTGCCACCCAAGAATATTTTGCAAAATTATCCTTCAAAAATGCAGGTGCAACAAAGTATTTCCCAGACAGACAAAAGCTGAGAGAATTCACCACCACTAGACCCATCTTACAAGAAATGCTAAAGGGGGCCGGGCACAGTGGCTCATGGTTGTAATCCCAGCACTTTGGGAGGCTGAGATAGGAGGATTACCTAAGGTCAGGAGTTCAAGACCAGTCTGACCAACATGGTGAAACCCCATCTCTACTGGGAAAAAAAAAAAAAATTAGCCAGGTGTGGTGGTACGTGTCTGTAGTCTGAGCTACTCAGGAGGCTGAGGTAGGACACTGTCTTGAAGTGGGAGGCAGAGGTTGCAGTGAGCCAAGATCGCACCACTGCACTCCAGTCTGGGTGACAGAGTGAGACTTCATCTCAGAAAAAAAAAAAAAAAATGCTAAAGGGAATTCTTCAATCTGAAAGAAAAAAACCCACTAATATGCTAAAAGAAAACTTTTCAACATATAAAATCCACTGGTAAAATTAAGTACATAGACAAATACAAAATACTCTATTACTGCCATTGTGGTGTGCAGTACACTTACCTAATATGAAGCCCAAAATCACATCTATCAAAAACAGTAATAGATACAGCAACCTGTTAAGAGATAGGTAATGTAGGTAATGTTAAACATGTAAATTGAGTCAAAATGTAGATGGAGTTGAAACATAGAATTGTTTTGTTTTGCCTTTTTTTGTGTATTTTTGACTTAAGACAAGTTCTCATCTCTTTAAAGTAACTTGTTATATCCCTAAGAAGTTTTTTGTAAGCCTCATGGTAATCAGAGTGTAAAAACCTATAATAAACTCACTGAAAATGCAACAAATGAAAAACAAATTACTAGAGAAAGTCACTTAACCACAAAGGAAGAAAGGAAGAAAAGCAGTTCAAAACAACAGAAAATAAGCCACAAAATGGCAGTAGTGAGTCCTTACTTAATAACACTGAAGGTAAGTATTGTCAGTTCTCCAATTAAAAGGCATAGAGTGGCTGAATAGATAAAGAAAAAAAAAACTCAACTATATGCTGCCTTCAAGAAACCCACCTCACTAATGAAGACATACATAAGCTGGAAGTGAATGGTGGAACAAGACAGTCCATGCAGCTGGAAACCAAAAAAATTACAGGAGTAGCGATATTTATATTGAATAATAAAGACTACCAATCTAAGACTGTAAAAAGAAACAAAGAAGGGCACCATATAAGATAAATAGATCAATTCAGCAAGAAGATATACCAATTATATTATAAATATCTATGCACCCAATACTGGAGCACTTAAGAATGTAAAACCAATGTTAATAGATCTAAAGGGAAATATAGACTGCAATGCAATTATAGTAGGGGACTTTAACACCACAGGCTCAGTAATGGGCTGATCATCCAGACAGGAAATAAAAAAATGTCTGAGTTAAACTACACACTAGATCTAATAGACTAGATATTCACAGAATATTTCACCCAATTACTGCAGAATACACATTCTTTTCATTAGCACATCAAACGTTTTCTAGAGTGTAGGGTATCTCTTAGGCCATAAAATAAGCCTGAAGAAATTTTAAAAAATAGAAAAAATATGAGTATCTTTTCTGACCACACTGGAATAAAACTAGAAATCAATAATGGAAGGACCCTGGAAAATACACAAACATATGGAAATTCAACAATATGCCCCTGAATGACCAATGGATCAATGGAAAAATTAAAAAGAAAAATTAAAACATTTCCTGAAACAAAAGAAAATGGAAAATACAACATAATCAGAATCTATGGAATACAGCAAAAGTATTATTAAGCAGGAAGCTTATGACAATAAACACTTCTATCAAAAAAGAAAAATAAAATTTAAGTAAACCACCTAAAAATGTACCTCAAGGAACTAGAAATGGAAGATCAAACCAAGCCCCAAATTAATAGTAGGAAAGAAATCAAGATCAAAGTAGAAATAAATAAAATAGAGACAAGGGAGGAGGATCCAGGATGGCCGTTTAGGAACAGCTCAGGATTGTAGCTCCCAGTGAAAGCGCAGAGGGTGAGTGGACACCACATTTTTATTGCCCACAGACTAGGAAATTCCCAGGCAGAGGATCTCCACAGGTCACCAGCGCGGCTGTTTCGGCCAGTGCGGCTGTGCCAGCTGGCGCCGCTGCTTCGCCCTGCGTGGCTGCTTTGTCGGCGCCCCAGAGCAGCGGTTCTCCGTACAAAATACACCGGTCTGGGTGCCCCTTTTGGCTGGCGATTGGAGCCATGGGAAGTCG
>NW_016108001.1:439842-442269 GCF_001604975.1 Cebus imitator
ATTGTGGAAGACAGTGTGGCGATTCCTCAAGGACCTAGAAATAGAAATTCCATTTGACCCAGCAATCCCATTACTGGCTATATATCCAAAGGATTATAAATCGTTCTGTTATAAGGAAACATGCACACGAATTTCATTGCAGCACTGTTTACAATAGCAAAGACCTGGAACCAACCCAAATATCCATCGACGATAGACTGGATAGGGAAAATGTGGCACATATACACCATGGAATATTATGCAGCCATCAAAAATGATGAGTTTGGGTCCTTTGTAGGGATATGGATGAACCTGGAAACCATCATTGTCAGCAAACTGATAGAAGAGCAGAAGATCAAACACCGCATGTTCTCACTCATAGGCAGGTGTTGAACAATGAGAACACATGGACACAGGGAGGGGAGCAGTACCCACTGGGGTCAGTTGGGGGGAAATAGGGGAGGGACGGTGGGGGGTGGGGAGCTGGGGAGAGATAGCAAGGGGAGAGATCCAGATGTAGGTGATAGGGAGGAAGGCAGCAAATCACACTGCCATGTGTGTACCTATGCAACAATTTTGCATGTTCTTCACATGTACCCCAAAAGCTAAAATGCAATAAAATAAATAAATGGGGGAAAAAATAGAGACAAAAACCCCCACAGAAGATCAATGAAACAAGAAGTTGGCGTTTTAAAAAGATAATCAATATCAATAAATCTTTAGCTAGTCTACACAGGAGAGAAGACCCAAATAAAATCAGGAATGAAAAAGGAGGAATGATAACTGATACCTCAGACATAAAAAGAGTGATTAGAGACTATTGAAGAATGATACACCACCAAAATGGAAAATCTAGAAGAAATGGATACATTCCTGGATACCATACAACCTACCAAGATTGAACCTTGAAGAAATAGAAAACCTTAACAAATCAGTAACAAGTAATGAAATCAAAATGGTAATAAAATTGGGCCAGGTGCAGTGACTCATACCTGTAATCCCAGCACTTTGGGAGGATGATGGAGGATCTTCTGAGACTCAGAATTTGAGACTGGCATGGGCAACATAGCAAGACCCAGTCTCTATAAGAACAGTTTTAAAAATTAGTTGAGTTTGGTGGCATGTACCTGTCGTCCCAGCTATATGGGAGGCCAAAGTGGGAGCATCACTTGAGCCGAGGTGTTTGAGGCTATAGTGAGCTATGATTACACCACTGCATTCCAGCCTGGGCAACATGAGTCAGACCCTATCTCTTAAAAAAAATAAAATAAGGTTGAAAAGGAGATAATACTTCCAACCTTATTCTTCAGGCCAGGATTACCCTTATACCAGAACCAGACAAGGACCCAAGAAAAGAAGAAAAGTACAGGCCAGTATTATTGATTAACATAGATGCAGAAATCCTCAACAAAATACTAGGAAACCAAATTCAACACCACATTAAAAAGATTATTCATCATGATCAAGTGAAATTCATTCCAGTGATATAAGAGGATGATTCAACGTATGCAAATCAATAAACATGACATGTCACATTAACAAAGTTAAGAACAAAAACCACATCATTTCAATAGATGCTGAAAAAGCATTTGATAAAATTCAGCACTGCTTTATGATAAAAGCCCTCATCAAAATGGGTACAGAAGGAGTGTACCTCAAAATAATAAAGGCTATAAATGACAAACTCATAGCTAACATCATGCTGTATGGGGAGAAGTTGACAGCCTTTTCTCTTAGGAGTGGAAGAAGACAAGGATGGCTGCTCTTACCATGTTATTCAGCATAATACTGGAAGTCCTGGCCAGAGCAGTTAGACAAGAGAAGGAAATAAAGGGCATCCAAATTGGAAAGAAAAAAGTCAAATTAGCCTTGTTCACAGATGACATGATGTCATACCTAGAGAAACCTAAAGGTGCCAGAAAAAAAAAAATTGTTAACACTGATAAATGAGTTTGGTAAAATTGCAGGACATAAAATCAACATACAAAAATCAGTAGCATTTATTTATGTCAACAGCAAACAATATGAGAAAGAAATCAAAAAAGCAACCCCACTTATAATAGCTACAAAATACCTAGGAGTTAATCTAATTAAAGAAGTGAAAGATCAAGGAAAACTATAAAACTCTGATGAAGGAAATTGAAGAGGACACAAAAAAGCGGAAAGGGTCAGGTGCAGTGGCTCATGTCTGTAATCCCAGCACTTTGGGAGGCCAAGGCAGGCAGATCACAAGTTCAAGAGATCAAGACCATCCTGGCCAACATGGTGAGACCCTGTCTCTACTAAAAATACAAAAATTAGCTGGGCGTGGTGGCATGCACCTGTAGTCCCAGCTACTCAGGAGGCTGAAGCAGTAGAATTGGTTGAATCCAGGAGGCAGAGGTTGCAGTGAGCCAAGATTGTGCCTGTACTCCAGCTTGGTGACAGAGCAAGACTCCATCTCAGGAG
>NW_016108001.1:442309-457459 GCF_001604975.1 Cebus imitator
AAAAAAAAAAAAAAAAAAAAAGGCAGAAAGATATTACATGCCTATGAATTGGAAGGATTAATATTTTTCAAATAACAGTACTACTTGTTGTAGTTCACAGATTCAGTGTAATCCCTATCAAAATACCAATGATATTCTTCACAGAAATAGGGAAAAAAATTCTAAAATTTATATGGAATTACAAAAGACCTTGAATAGTTAAAGCAATCCTGAGCAAAAAGAACAAAGCTGGAGACATCACGCTACCTGACATCAAAATTTACTACAAAGCTACAGTAAGCAAAATAGCGTGATACTGACATAAAAGCAGACACATAGACAAATGGAACAGAATAGAGAATCCAGATAACAATCCATGCATTTACAGCCAATTGATCTTTGGCAAAGGTACCAAGAACATGCAGTGGGGAAAGGTCAGTCTTCTCAATAAAGGGTACTGAGAAAAGTAGATAACCATATGCAGAAGAATGAAACTAGACCTCCATCTTTTCCATTCACAAAATTCACATCCAAATGTATTAAAGCTTTAAATTTAAGACCTGGAACTATGAAACTACCTAAAGAAAACACTGCGGAAACCCTCCCGAACATTGGTCTAGGCAAAGATTTTTTGGGTGAGACCTCAAAAGCACAGGCAACCAAAGCAAAAATAGATATGGAATTATATCAAGTTAAAAAGCTTCTTTACAGCAAAGGAAACCATCAACACGGTAAGGAGACAACATAGAGAATGGGAGAAAATATGTGCATCTGCCAAGGGATTAGTAACCAGAATATATAAGAGCTCAAACAACTCAATAGCAGAATAACAAATAATCTAAATATACAGTGGGCAAAAGATTCAAACACATTTTTCAAAAGAAGACATACAAATGGTCAAGTAGGTGTATGAAAAATGCTCAACATCACTAATAATTAGAGAAATGCAAATCAAGACTGCAATGAGATATCACCATTAAATTAATATAAAACATCCCAGTTAAAATGTTTTGTATTAAAAATGACAGTAACAAATGTTGAGTATTTCTAGAAAAGGGAACCCTTGTACACTGTTGTTGGGAATGTAAATTACAGCCACTTCGGAGAACAATATGGAGTTTCCTCAAAAAACTAAAAATAGAGCTACATGTGATCCAGCAATTTCACTACTGGGTATATAGCCAAAAGAAAGGAAATCAACATTTTTAAGGGATATCTGCACTGCTATGTTTAATGCAGCAATATTCATAATAACCAAGTTACAGAATTAACCTAAGTGCCCATCAGTGGATGAATAGATAAAGAAATGTGGTATATATACAGACTGGGATATTACTTAGCCATAAAAAAGAATGAAATCCTGCCATTTGCAGCAACATGGATGGAACTGGCTCCCATAATGTTAAGTGAAATAAACCAAACCCGGAGAGAAATATTACATGTTCTCATTCATATGTGGGAGCTTAAACAGTGGATCTCATGAAGATAGAGAGTAGAACAGTGGTTACAGAGGCTGGCAATGGTGACAGGATCAGAGTTGGGGGCACAGAGTAGAGGAAAAAAGAATATAAAGTGGAAGCATAATCGTGTTGATGACTTAATTGATTCATGCTAGCAAGAACATTCTCCTTGTTTTGTAATAAATCAATAGTCATAATTAAAATGTTTCACAGGCTTTAGAAAAACATCATGCATGGAAATAATGAAAACAACTGAATATTTAATTGATCAAACTATATTTTGACTCTTAATATAAAAAATAATCACTATCCTTACCAAGTACACATTGGAATAATATACTAAGCAACAGAGGGTTTTTTCAATATATGATAAATACTGGAAAAAAAAATCAGTGGGGAAAAAAACCTATTGCAAAGCAACAGTAATGGAAACAGTGTGGAGCCTACATAAAGATGGACTATGGAATAGAATTGAGAATTCAGAAGTGTATTTTCATAGTTTTTTGGGAAAGGACTAAATGTAGTAGCTAAGACAAAACTGAAGAAAACAGTTGTAAACCTTCATGGTCTTGGCCTTGGACTAGTCAAATGATCTTTTAGGTAAAAGACTAGAGGTACAAGTGACAAAAGACAAAATAGACTTCATCAAACTTGAAAAGTTCTGTGCTGCAAAATGATACAATTACAGAAGTAAACAAAATAACCCACCAAATGGGAGAAAATATTTGCAGATCTTTTATTTATTAGGGGACTTGCATCCAGAATTGTTTTTAAAAAACCTCTTACAACCCAATAATATAAGGAACAAAAATCCCAATAAAAACGGGATGATTTGAAATAACATTTCTATAAGGAGATGTGCAAATGGCCAGTTACATGAAGTGATGCTCAGCATCATTAGTCGTTATAGAAATGCAGATCAAAACCACAATGAAACACTGCTTTATACACACTAGTATGGCTATAATAATGAGACAGAAAATACAAGTGTTAGTAAGGATATGGGGAAATTGGAACCCTCATTCATTGCTGTTGGGATTGTAAGATGGTACAGCTACTTAGGAAAATAGTTTGCTTCTCAAAATGTTGAACATATATTTCTCATAGAACTAGCAATTTCACTTGTAAATATGTATATACCCAATAGAAATAAAAGCACATATCTACACAAAAATGTGTACATATGTTCATAGCAGCATTATTCAAAATAGCCAAAAAGTGAAGTAACCCTAATATCTGTCATCTGATGAATGGATAAGCAATGTGATATATCCATATAATGGAATATTATTCAGTCTAGAAAGGAATGAAGTGCTCACACATATTATAGCCCACATGAACCTTGAAAACATTGTGCTAAATGATAAGAAGCCAGTCATAAAAGACCACATATTACCTGATTCCATTTGTTTGAAATGTCCAGAATAGGCAAATCCATAGAGAAAAAGTAGATTAGTAGTTGCCAGGGCCTGGGTAGAGGATAACGGGGAGTGACTACTAGTGGGTATGAGATTTCTTTTTGGGGTGATGAAATTGTACTGGAATTAGATAGTGGTAATGCTTGCCTAACTGTAAACGAAAAACCACTTAATTGTACATTTTAAAAGGGTGAATTTTATGGTATGTAGATTATATCTAAAAAGGATTAAAAAATAACTGTGGAATGAGGAGATGGAAAATTAAGTCTGCTAGTTATTTGGAAGTAATGTCCTAAAGTATTTTTTGGCATGCGCGAGTGTGTGTGTGTGTGTGTGTGTGTGTGTGTGTGTGTGTGTGTTGGATGAATTGGGAAAAGAGGAAGAGAGATACTGTTGTCATCACTTGTTAAAACAAATTTGCCATTATCTCTTACCATAGCAGGAACATCAGGGCTACTTGATTTAGATGAAGTCACTCAGAGCTTCTCTCCTGCTGCCCCCTCCCAACCTTCCCATCATCTGGAAAGATCTAGCAAGAAAAGACTTGGAAGAGTTATGTCTAGATCTTACCATGTCACTGCATCTCTGGTTTTCTCCAATGTTAACATCTTGCTTATACTCACAGGCTTATTTCTGATAGTTAAATGAAGTTTTAGATGGGAAAGGACTCAAAGAATTAAAATCATTCTGCAAATGTAACACAAATATGAAACACTGAATGGTGTTATAATTTGGTGACATTGTGATACCCATTTAATTGGTCTGATTGACATGGAGAGACAGTAATTCAATTAATATTTTATTTATTTTGGTGTATTTTTGCCTTTCTAATGGAATTTTAAGAATGGGATCACTCAACATTTTAAAAATTTTTTAAAAAGAATTGGAACACTGGACTGGGGAGAATGAGGATGCAACTATGGAGGTAATTTAGGTAGGAAAATATTTAATGTAGAATCTGGTGTGTTGTTACTGGTAATCGGGATAATTGTGGTGAATTGAATTTGTTGGGCAGAGTTTGGAGATAAGAAATTGTTGAGGCTGAGGCTACTCGGAGCCAATAGGACATCTTTGTTTATATGTATAAACTAATCATATTCTTAGCCTGGGCTGCAAGCTTTCAGAATTTTCCCCCATGGCTTACTTTGCCTCTGACACTTTGCTTTCTGATATAGCCTCCTTAGTGTCTTAGATTTATTAATTTTAAATCAATCATAGAGTTAAAGTCATCTCTTAAGTTTTAGTCAGGTTATAGGTGGTAAAGATTCCCCAAAACCAAAAATACACAGAGTATACAGCATTTGAAGTATCATTCATTTATGCCATGTTTGGTTAAAACAAACCTTGGGGAGTGTGAGTATTTATGGTTGTTTTCAGAAATAGATGGTCATGTGCATCTGCAAAACTTAAGCAGATGTTTTGTTTTCCTGAGAAGCAGTTGAGGCTTAAATATGAGAGCTTAGCCTGAGCTAATTCCTAAGTGACGAATGAGAGTGACAGGTTGCTTAGTTCCTAAATACACTTCAGAAAAATAGGAACCTACCACTTTTATGTCATTTCTTTTTTCTTCCTTTGGTTGCTGCAGTATATTTAAGGTCTTTGCAACCTGGCCAAAGGAATAATGATCTTGGAATCCATTTTAGTGCCAGGATCGTTCTGGAAGATCCAAATAGTCAATTCTGACAGAATAAGGACTCTGTGATTTGTGACCATGAATAGGCTGCAAAAAGGGGAAACTCCTTTTCATCTTCATCAGATGTTTGGGGTCACTTTCATGAAAGAAACCAATGAATGCTACCAAGACATTGCAGACCCCTCCCCAAAGTCTCCAGATCATGAGTCTCCATACTCTGCCCCAGAGCTCTCCTTCACCATTGCTGATTCCACAAAAAATAACCTGACTACACATTCAGATGAGAGGGACGCAGCAATTGGCAGTACAAAAGAATGTGCCATATTCCTCCTCTGTCTGCCCCAAAACTCCTTTGTAGGGTGCTTGTAGAGGTGGAATGATACTTAAACTTGTCCATTTCTACTTGTAGAGTGCCCAGTACCTTCATACCTTCATACTATGTGTATTTCTTTTTTTTTTTTTTTTTGAGACAGAGCCTCACTCCATCACCAGGCGCCAGACTGCAGTGCAGTGGCGCAACCTTGGCTCACTACAACCTCCACCTCCTGGGTTTAAGTAATTCTCCTGCCTCAGCCTCCCAAGTAGCTGGGACTACGGGCGCGTGCCACCACACCCAGCTAAATTTTTTGTATTTTTAGTAAGACAGGGTTTCACCATGTTGGCCAGGATGGTCTGAATCTCTTGACCTCGTGATCTGCCTGCCTCGGCCTCCCAATATGGGTATTTCTTAACTCTTTGCTCTTACAAATGCTTTCTTGTTCTTTTCCATTTTTCTAACTCCTACATAATCCTTAAAATTGTAAATCTGTTTGGTTTTTTGTTTCTTTTCTTTTCCTTTTTTTTGTTTTTAAGACCGAGTTTTGTTCTTGTTGTCCAGGATGGAGTCCAGTGGCGCAATCCTGGCTCACTGCAACCTTTGCCTCCCAGGTTCAAGCTATTCTCCTCCCTCAGCCTTCCGAGTAGCTGGGATTACAGGCACCTGCAACCACACCCAGCTAATTTTTGTATTTTATTAGAGTTCCACCATGTTGGCCAGTCTGGTCTCAAACTCCTGACCTCAGTTGATCCGCTTGCCTTGGCCTCCCAAAGTGCTGGGATTACAGGTGTGAGCCACTTTGCCTGGCCCATAATCCTTAAAATCAAACTGAATTTCTGCCTGTTCTGTGGAACTTATTTTAACTTTTCTTTGCTTATTTAACATTACAAGGATGTGTGTCTAGTTCCTCTTACTAGTTTGCAAGTTCCTTGCATATAGGGCTTATGTATTATTTGTATCTTGTCCAGCAAGGCCATGAGCTGCAGAAGTTATTGTGACTGTAGTGCAGCTGTCTTACTGTGAGCTAACATACTGCAGAAGAAGGAGTTTAGAAATATTTGTGACTGATAATGTCTTTCACTGAACCTAAGACAAACCTGAGCAATTTGCAAAATCAGTTGAGACTTAAATATGAGAGCTTACATTTAAACTTCTTATAGGAAAGTGCGAAGGGAGTTTCCAGCCATGGAAAAAGGAAGTAACTCAATTGGTTTGAAGTCTTTGTGGAATGCACTTTAAGCATAATCAATATTCACCCTAAGTACTTCATTGAATTGTTTGAATGAAACCACTGCATTACACTTGTTCCACCTTGGCTAGAGAATGTCAATGTGCAGACTCTTCAAATTAGATTTTGTCATCTGGCATAGGTAGATTATGTTTTACATTCCTTCTCATCCCTTCAGAACCATCACCTTCATGTTCAAAACACTGTGATGCTATTCATTATAGAATATTATCGAGGACGTCATACTGGTGGCTCTCTGAAGGGATGTGTTTTGGACTCAGGTGTGGAACTGGCACGTGCCTCTCATTCAACTCTTTGGCATCTAGGAGGCTTTGCATATGTAGTGTGAATCCTCTCTTCCTAGGAGAGTTTACTTAGTGGAGCAGTGCTGGGATTTCTAGCCCATTTTCTTCTGGGGAAAATACATGTCAAGTTAAACCTTCCAGGATATAGGGAAGATTTTGTTGTGTGGAGCTGTTGTATCTGAAGTGTTAATATAGAGCAAATGCAGTTTATTTTCTCAGAGGAAGGGAGAGAGATCATGCCAAGAAAAATGCACAGAGTGGGGTAAAGTAGAGTTGGGAAAGAAACTGTGACGAGTCCCTAAAATCAAATGCCTGTAGGAAGGATTTTCCCCATGATTAGCTCCAGATGTTAGGGGGTGGGGAGGATGGTTGCTTGTTTCTTTCTTTCTTTTTTTAAAAAATCTTTTACTTTGTTCTCGACTCTTTAGTTTCAAAAGCAGATTAAGGAAAACCTTATTAGGAAGTCTAGAGCCATAGGCACTGTAGAAATTACCAGCTCTCAAAAGTCAATATCCAATTACTGTACCTTTTTGGCTGTTCCATGTAATTAACCCTGCCGCTTGATCCAAGGGAGGCCAGGGGAAAGCCGGGGCACTGTTGGATGGTGTAGCTTCTTGCTTAACCCCTCATGTTGTACTGTGAAGATGAATGTCCACTTACCTGGATCTATGAGGGGTTGACATTTTCCAAAAGATTTTCTTCTGCTCCTTCTTGAGAGCAATATAGAATATGTGTAATTCAGATAGAAATTACTTTGACTAAAAGGGAAGTACAAAGGCTTTGTTTTTTTCAGATCCTATCCAATTAATACTGTCACATTTCGAAAATGTTGCTCTGTTTTTATAGATCTCTTAAAAGCATGTCTCTTATGCAAATAGTAATTGTGGTTTTTAAAGTAATATAAATGTGATTCATTTACTTAAAATCAAGCATCTTGTAGCCATAATTTTCCTGTTTTATTGAAGGTAAGTACAATTTTTAATTGGCTACATTTGGTTGAAGGAGAGGTTAAAGAATAGGTTTAAGTAGGCATGTCTAAAAGGACAGAAAGTCCTGCAAAGCAGTTGTCAGCAGGGATTAGATCTCTGGATGTCCTTGTTTGTCAGGAAAAGCCTCCTGTGTATCCAGTAGCTTTCAAAAATGTTAATATGGCACTATGCAGGGAGTCGAGGGAACAATCTCCTCTTTTTCAGTGCAGGATGCTAGGGAAAGCCTGTCCCTAGGTGTGCGTGGGTGTGTGAGGGAAGGCTGGCTGTGCACTCTGCCTCTCTGGCTTAAGTAAGTAGCAGAGCAGCTTTGGTTTTTTCATGGGCTTGGGTGTGGGGAATCCCTCCTACCCAGAGTATTTTGGGAAATTCCTAAACGCTGATGCATTCTCAGCTCTATGTAACGCCCTTGTTGGAGTGAGGAGGAAAACACACATAGAGAATGATTTCAAAGCACCAGTCAACCAGTTCCTGGTGTGTGTGTCTTTTTTACTTGCTTGATAGAGCTGTTCAAGCAGAATCATGCTGTTGTCAAGGAATTTAGGCTTTCACATAGTACGGGATTGCTCTTCTTTTCCTTTTCTAGGGCTCTTCCTGTCTCTAGATATTTAGTATGCAGATGCAGTTTCATGATCTAGCAGGAGAATCTCCCACATTTCCACATACATTACACAGTCGGTGAAGCAAATGGTAGTGGTGGCTGCTCCAACCAAACCTGGCAGTGCTACTGCCATCACTTTTCTAATAACCTTGGTGTCTCTGCAGCAAGGTTAGTGGTGGTGTTTACTGAAGCTACAACTTTCTTTCTCCTTTCTCTTTCCCTGTTTCTGTTGTCTTCCTGTCTCCCCTCCTGCTGCCCCCTACCACTTAGGTTAATGAACTTGCCTGTGGTATGCAGAAACCAGCCAGACATGCATCTTTAAAACACATTTTAGAGTTTTAAAAAATGTGCATAATAGAAATATATCCTAAAGTTCAAAAACATTCTGTGATTGTCACAGTTAGTGGCAGATTAAGGAAACAGAATATAAAATAGCCAAATATATTCCAGGAAGTCATGCTTGTTGAGTAGGCATTTATCTGACAGATTGAAATGAGCTTCTTCTGTGTGTTGGCACGTAGTCCAGAATTGCAAGTTTTTCACTTTTAGTGTTTATGTAAAATTCTCCTGCTGGCTCACTTCATGGAAATAAGGGCTCACTTTATCTCTGACTTGTATCTGTAGTAAGACCCTTCTCAGGGCAGCAATTTTCATGTTGGCTTAATTTGTAAGAAAAACACCATTATGTACTTACAGCTACTTGTTTTAATTTAGTGTCAGTTGTCAGTGTAGTAGTAGAAATGGATGAAGAAAATCTTTTTGGAAAGGAGATTTTTATAGCAATCAAAGGAGTGTTGCTCAGCAACTCTTAATAGGTATTTACTGAATATATACTATGGGAATGTATTACGCACTTTAGATATTCTAAAGAATAACATATCCTTGCCTACAAGGTGTTTCTTACCAATTTGAGGAGATGAAGGTGGTCCATAGAATAGTAATGAACAAACACTATGTGAAAAAAGATATTATGCTGTACAATAAAATTTCAAGAATAGGATAATACATAATGGACTGTTTGCTCTGGAGATCATTTCATTAGATGTGAGATTGATGTCCAGAGATGTCACCCACTTTAGTTAATGTAGTTCTGGCTAGCTAGTTTGTTTTTTTAATGTCTTTATCCTGTTTCTTGTGTTATACTTGAACACATCAACATAGAGTGAGAAGTTACTATTTTTGTTACCTAAAAATGAGTCACATAGTATAAAGAGATGGGTTGAGAATCAGACATATTTGATTTCAAATCCTGGCTGTGCTCATTCTTAGCTCTGTGTGTTCTCTGAGCCTCCGTTTTTCTCATTGGAAGAACTGGGATGTAAATTACTAATTTACAGATTTGTTGGGATTAAATTATTTTGAAGCACAGCTGGCACTGTGGCTCATGCCTCTAATCCCAGCACTCAGGGAGGCTGAAGTGGGCAGATCACCTGAGGTCAGGAGTTTGAGACCACCCTGGCCAACGTGGCGAAACCCAATCTCTACCAAAAAATACAAAAATTAGCCAGGTGTAGTGGCTTCCGCCTGTAATGCCAGCTATTCGGGAGGCTGAGGCAGAAGAATCGCTTGAACTGGGAGGCAGAGGTTGCAGTCAGCTGAGATTGTGCCACTGTACTCCAACATAGGCGACCGAGCGAGACTCTGTCTTAAATAAGTAAAAATAAATGAATAATTTTGAAGCACAGAAGCATTGCTTTTTCAGGTTTCTCACTAAATTTAATCCTCTTGGAAACATGCCATCACTGGTAGAATACTAGGTATTTAGGTTATTTCCCATAGCACTTGTTCTTATGCAAATCACCAAATTTGTGCTTTTCAGCTCTCTCTTATGAATCCTTACATCCCCAATGTCAAGTAGCAGAATAGCAAAGAAAATGTATATACGGGGAGAGAAGTTTTTCAAGGAACTTATTTTAATCTCAAGCTTAAAGGGTAAATTTCTATCAGTTTAATAATGTAATAAAATTATTTTCATGTTAAGCTAAACAAAACATAATTTGAAAGACAAATCTGCTGCCTTTTCATGTTACAAAATAAGATGTCCTTCTAAACTCAGCTAAAGTCCTACCTCCACGAAACCTTCTCTGGCTACTCCAGCCCACAATAATTTTTTTCTCATCGAAAATTCCATTTCTTTTGGTTATACAAATCTCACTAAGTTTTCGTTTTGTTTTTTTGAGATGAAGTCTTGCTCTTTCGCCCAGACTGGAGTACAGTGGCTCAATCTCAGCTCACTACAACCTCCGCCTCCTGGGTTCAAGTGATTTTCCTGTCTCAGCCTAAAGAGTAGCTGGGATTACGGGTGTGTGCCACAACACACAGCTAATTTTTGTATTAGAACAAGAACAGGTTCTTTTCCATATTCTATTTGTAGGGGAGTTCTGGCTTATTTATTCAATGGATATATAGCCCTTACCCAAGTAAATAGTTGTTGACTTTGAGTATATGACTCCAGTTGGTTAAACAACTCAATGACTGCTTTTCAGCAACGCTGAAATGATGGGATTGTAGTGAAAACACATAGTAGTAAACTGGCATAAATGGTTGCATGTACAAACTAATGATGAGTGGCTCATGCTTGTAATCCCAGTACTGTGGGAGGTCAAGGCAAGAGGATCCTTTGAGGCCAGGAGTTGAAGGCCAGCCTGGGCAATATAGTGAGACCTTCTCTGTACAAAAAATAAGAAAAATAGCCAGGCATGGTAGTACATGCCTATTGTCCCAGCCACATGGGAGCCTGAGTCAGGAGAATCACTGGAGCCCAGGAGTTGTATGGGGCTGCAGTGTGCCATGATGTACCACTGCACTCCAGCCTGGGCCACAGAGTAAGACCCTGTCTAAAAAAAAACAAACCACAACTAGTGATGAGTAAAGTTCACCTCATGCTTTCTATTTGGAAATTTTACACCACATCCATATTTCTAAGAGATGGCTACAGGAGAATGCCTTTTTAAAGAACATTTCATATTTTGCATTGTCACCTAATAGCACATCATGGATAGTCGACTCTTGATAAAGTGCTTGCTTGCTAGTCCATAACAAACCATATTTTAAAAGATACTGCAGTGAACCAGGTGGTTTGTTGGAATAAACCTCACATTTGCTGAGGAATTGCTCTATAAATCTCAATCCCTTCATTTGACAACAGTCTAGAGTGGAGTGTGATGTCTTGGAGCCACTTAAAGACTTCTCTTTTTCCCTTAGTGAAAAAGATAAGGCTATACTTAGAGTCCTGTAACTTGTTCATTTGTGCTTCCTAGAATGGTTCTGTCTACTTCTTGAGCCTTTGAGGAGTAGATTTGGGGTATTAGATGAGGAAAATTTGAGGGCTTCTAACTCCTTTTCCGTGGGTGACTTAACCAGTTCTGAAAATGAGCTAGAGACTTTGGAAACATCTAAGGTTTAAGAATATAATCTTAGCACAATAGGTAGTAAGATTTTTTGTTTTGTTTTGTTTTTGAGACAGAGTCTCACTCCATCACCAGGTGCCAGGCTGGAGTGCGGTGGCGCGACCTCGGCTCACTGCAACCTCTGCCTCCCAGGTTCAAGCAATTCTCCTATCTCAGCCTCCCGAGTAGCTGGGACTACAGGCGCGTGCCACCACGCCCAGCTAATTTTTTTGTATTTTTAGTAGAGACGGGGTTTCACCATGTTGGCCAGGATGGTCTCGATCTCTTGACCTCTTGATCTGCCTGCCTCAGCCTCCCAAAGTGCTAGGATTACAGGTGGGAGCCACCGCGCCCGGCCAAGATGTTTTAAGTGTAAATTATGTTATGTAATCAAAGTTTTTTTGTTGGTAGTATGTATACAAGTTAGTATCTAATAGAGTCACATGACTTGAATTTGAGTGGTTGCCATTACATATTAATTATAATATAGCATTTCCAAAATGTCTGTAGTTTCTGTGTTATGTTTAGATACCTTAGCTTTAGTTTCATGTTAAGTATAGGAGCTTATAAGAATTTATCATGCTAGCTTTATATCATCTGTAGTCTAATCATCTTGTTTTCAACTCTTGAATCAACTTGTTTCAACTTTCAGTTTTCTTTTATGGGAAACTGCTCCATTTTCATACTACATCCAGATAAAAAAGGTCAAACCATGTTTAACACACAGATTAGTTCTTCTGCTCACCTCAAATGTAAGATTGGTAAAGTTTACCTCCAGGATTCCTAGCTTGCCCTTTCTGTCTCCATTAATCCCTGTTAAGACCTGTTCCCTCATTATTCTCCATCAAATATTTACCCAGGAAAAAGAATATCAATATCTTAATTTTTGTAACCCTCCTGGGGTTCTGAAATTAGATTCATATTTCTAATAATCTACCTTTCTTGCATGAAAATAGTTATCCTCTTTTAAAGACATTTCAGACTTCAAGCCATTTAAATCACACCATCCAATATAGAGCACAGGAAAAGAAATATGAAAACCACCTAGCATAATGAAAGAACTTCAAAAGGATGACAGTTCCTCTTCTCACTACATGGTCCACTAGCCATTTCTGTTTATACACTTCTGTTTGCTGGCTTTGGTTCTAATTCAGACAGTGGTCTGATTTAGCAGACTTTAATATGGAACATGTTCTGTGCCATGCACATCATAGAACATTTAAACTGTAGATATACACATAAGAATTCTGAACTCTTTATCTTTCTTAACTTTACAGCATTCAAGTCCCAATACCAGCATTTTGGTGTAGGTCTAGAATCTATCTTTCATGCTGCAAAATTCAGCAAAGAAAATGGGGGGAAAAGACATTCCCTGAGTGTGTACCCACTGAATATTGGCATATTCTATAGAAAAAGAAAGGAAATGATTCTCAGGTAATTCCAGTGCCTTCTGTCTTCCTTCTTCCACCCCCAGCTGGGGGTTGGGGGAGAAGCTGCATGGATGTTGTATGTATTTTTTAACTCCCAGAAGCCTAAACAAACATCTCAAGATTTTGAGTGGAATTAAATCTAAGGTGACTCATACACACTCCTCGTAGAAATTGTGGTATTAAGAAAAAGACTGCAACATAATTCTGATACATTTTATTTTTGAATTTTATTATCTTGCAGATGAATGGAGATGATGATACAAATGGTATAGAGTTGAAATATACATCTCCTATTAAATTGAATATCTGATTGCTTGATGAAATAACTCTGGATATTCTTGGGATTCCCTGGTACTTATTTATTTATAGCTCTGTATCTAGGGAAGGCTGATGCTACATAATAAAAAGCTGCTAGGCACGCTTTATGCCACTGTGCTCAGAAAGCTTTGCAGAAGTTCTTTTGTGAATAACACCACTTCAGTTAAAATGTAATCTAGAATCTCAAACCCAGTATTTATTTTAAATCATAATAGTGCTTTTCATTTTTATTATAGAGAACTAAGAAACAAAGAAACATATTGTAGTGTGACAAAGACAGATCAGATATTTTGGAAGCATTTCAAAATCTTGAAAGCCTTCCTCTCTTCATATATAATCAGTGGATATTCTTTATAGTGTGTGATTCTCCCCAGAAGGAATAGTGTTCATATTCTATATTTTTGATAGTCTTAGAAGTTGGGGAGAGGGACGGCAAACATGTATTAAAATTTAAAGTAAAATCATCGTCTCATTGTTAAGAGGTAACAAGTGGTAGCACATTTTATCTTTGTTGCCCTGCCTTGTTACCAACACTTTCTAATTAATGATAAGTATTACATCATTTTAGATCCTTTAAATTATGGAATGACTATAGTGTCTTAAAAGCAAATGTATAAAGCTCATCTGCTGGCTGGCTCTTTCTTACCATAGTTAAAAAGTTGTGCAAAATGAACAAAACAGAATTTTAATGTCATGTATAGACTGTAAACTGTAACCATTAGTACTCATTATTTCACTTCTTTTTGATTTTTTCTCTCTTTACAACATCCCTATCTATGCCCCAGTCCAGGGGAAGAATGTCAGTGTTTTCTATGCCAGTCCTTGGATGAATTCTCTTCAGAGAATGCTTCTCTTTTCAAGAAACAGTGCTGAAAAGTCTATGCCTTTTTTCTTTCTTTTTTTTTGAGGTTTAATCTTAGTTATATTGCCAGTTTAGATATAGGAGAAGTTATTTTTATTTTCAGGAAGGCTTTCAGCCTAGTGTGCTTTCCCATAGTTACTGAAATGCCACAAATCACCAGTGCAACTAATCTGAATACTTAGTAACTGAGTACAGGTATATTGATTGTAAAATTATCTCTGCATCTTTATGTAAGAATATTAATTATGTAACTTATTTTAATTTTTTTTCCTTCCCAACATGTTTTATGTAGGAAATTCTTTATAAATGCCAAAAAAACTAAAAAGATTTTTAAGTGATTATATCCAGAAGAGATTGCTACCTCAGTTCCTTTTATCAAAAGCAGCCATATGTGTAGTGATTTTAAAGAGGGGGGACTTTGAAGTCAAGTTTGAATCCTGGCTCTTCCACTTCCTAGGTGTTTGACCTTGGGTAAAGTCTTTCAGTATCTCCATGTGAATACAAAAATAATTTATAAAACCGAACTGGGGTTTACTCGCCTGGAGCAGTAAAACCAGATATCCACATGGATATTTTGCAGTGGCAGAAAGGAAGGCATTTATTTGCAGGGCACCAAGCAAGGAGGACCAGGCAACTAATGCTTAAATCCTGACCTCCTTGATAGCTTACATGTAAGGGTTTTTAAAGTCAGGGGTAAATTTCAAGAAAGCAGAAGTGACAGACAAAATCATAAAAATCAATGCATGGAGGGTACACAGTGGTTTTGGCCTAAAAGGATAGGATATCTTGAAGCAGGGGCTTAAAGGTCACAGGTAGAGTCAAAAATTTTCAGATTTCTGATTGATTAAGGAAGAGAAGCTTTGTTTAAAAATTTGGAATTAGCAGAAAAGAATGTTAAACTGACTCATGGGGATAACTCCTTCCAGGACTCTCAGGGAGAAATTTAGAACAAAGAAAGGTGATCAGAGGTCGGCCTTCAGTTCTTTCATATCTCAGGTCTACCTGCCAGTGTATCAGTTCCTTGGGAGTCCTCGGTGGGTCTCTGAGTTCCTGAAAAACAACTCGAGAGACATGTGTTAAGATGTTATCTTCAGTCTCTGTAGGGAAACCAAACATCACTAACCTCCCTGTCACTTTCTTGTTTATCAAGTTACTTATTTACATCTCAGGGCCAGGTACCTGGAATTTCCCTTGAAGGAACTCGGGCTTTCCTTTGTTTATTTTC
>NW_016108001.1:457634-462123 GCF_001604975.1 Cebus imitator
CGATCTCGGCTCACCGCAACCTCCGCCTCCTGGGTTCAGGCAATTCTCCTGCCTCAGCCTCCTGAGTAGCTGGGATTACAGGCACGCACCACCATGCCCAGCTAATTTTTTGTATTTTTAGTTGAGACGGGGTTTCACCATGTTGACCAGGATGGTCTCGATCTCTTGACCTCGTGATCCACCCGTCTCGGCCTCCCGCAGTGCTGGGATTACAGGCTTGAGCCACCGCGCCCGGCCCATCTTAATAATGTTAAGACCTCCTCATCAGTTTTTGCAGATTGAATGACATGAATACATGTAAGGTATAGTGCATTATAGGGCTAGTGTCCAATAGACATTAGTGGCAATAATGATTACACTGCTTTTCTTTTCTTTTTAAAATTTTTTTTTAGACGGAGCCTCACTCTATTGCCCAAGCTGGAGCGCAGTGGCACAGTCTTGGCTTACTGCAACCTCCGCTTTCTGGGTTCAAGCGATTCTCCTGCCTCAGCCTCCCAAGTAGCTGGGATCACCCGCCACCATGCCCAGCTAATATTTGTATTTTTAGTAGAGACAGGGTTTCACCATGTTACCCAGTAATCTCAAACTCCTGACCTCAGGTAATCTGCCCACCTTGGCCTCCCAAAGTGCTGAGATTACAGGTGTGAGCAACCCTGCCTGGCCTGATTACACTGATTTTCAAGGCTTACTGCAACAATATAGCCAGGTACCTAGAAATAAGCATTGTTCCCAAAGTGTGGGAGAGCCTGCCTCAGATCCTCACTTAGGCAAATAAAGCCAGATGTTGAAACCACTGAAAAAGACAGAGCAACCAACAAAAGGAAGAAGTGGAAGGACTATTAAAATATTTTTGTAGAAACTCAGTAGTTTAGGACCACTTACTGTACTGTATAGGCAAACAGCCCTATATGCCTTTGTGGACATGAGGGTTTCATTTATTAAAGCAGGGATATACTGGGTCTGGTTATCTATTGCTTTGTAATATATCAGAATTAGTATCTAAAACAACAGCCATCATTTTATTATTATCTCTTAAAGCGTCGTGGGTTGACTGGGTCCACCAAGGTTGTTCTTGCTTAGAGTATCTCATATGGTGGCAATCAGATGATGACTGGGACTCCCTCACATGGATCTGGCTGAGGCTAACTATGAGCTGGGCCTTCAGTTGGGGCTGTAGGCTTGAATATATCTACATGTGGTCTGTGTGACTTAGATTTCCTAACTGCATGGTGGCTGGGATCCAAGAGTAAGCATCCCAAAAGATCCAAGTGTGTTGCTTTTCATGACCTAGCTTCACAAGTTATATCATCACTTCTTTCATATTCACGGGCCGACTCAGATTCAAGATCCATTTCTTGAAGGTAGGAATAACAGCTTCATATTTTGACATGCTGTTGAGCACATGCATGTGAGACGTGGGGGTGTATTGTTGTGGTCATCTTTAGAAAACATTCACACTTCTCACGTATGCAAATTACATTCAGCACCTCTATCAATACTGCCTATTTACATTCTATTACAGTATCAACTCTAAGTCTAGGATCTCATTGCCTAAATCAAGTCCATCTCTAGCAGGTGTTGTTAAAATTTTTTTTAATTAGAAAAATAAAGTCCATGTGTAATTGAGGCTCCTCGGTCGCAGTTCCTTTCATCCAGTTTCTTGGGAGTCATTCCTCTTGATTTGAAGACCTGTTACTAACAAGGTAAGTTATCTGCCCCACATACACACAAGGTACAGTGGTGGGAAAAACAGGATCACTACTACAGACCCTCCTATTCAAAAAGGGGGAAAATGAGATTCATAGCAGTTACTGAATGTTAGCATTTCTGGAATCCAGCCAGGCACATGGGGATTGAGATCAGTCTTTCTGTCTAGGTAGTTGTTTCTAAGGTTCTTGGTTCTGCCTTCTGTGCTCTTCATTCGCTGAGTCATCCTTGCTTCTATATAAAAGTAACCTGTTTTTACTGCTGAGTTGTTTTCTTGGCCTATTTCTTGCCTGCAGAAGGTTGGGAAGTCCAAAAGCCTCCCTTCATTTTGTTCTGTTTCTGTTCCTTTCGGTCCAAGCTGGTATAATTTCTATTAAATCTCTGTGGATTTCTTATGAATCAGCTTATCAATTCATTTCATTAGACAAACTGACACCCCCAAATTTCTAAAAGATAAGCCTGCCTACCTTGAGTTCCCTGTGAGATCACTGTGGGACAAGACCCTTAGGATTCTTAGAAACCTCTGTTTAATGAAGAATGCCTGTGAGGCATGCCCCTAAGATCTTTAAATAGCTTCCCCCACCTCCCATTTGAAAGGATCTGTAAATTTCCCTGAGGTCTTAACAAAATATTTTAAAGGTTCATTCTGGCTTTTATATTTGCCCAGAATGTATTTCTTCATTTGAGAATAGTTTGCTTTCTGGATTCAATGAAAAAAAAAAATGCTTATTTTTAAAACCCAGAAAATCCTAGGTTATTTATATTGCTTTAAAATTTTCCTTGAAATTGAGTTTTTAAAATTTATACCATCTCTCTTCCACTTCTATTTAACCATAGACAGCTAGAAGAGACAAATAGTACCTTCAAAATTCTGTCCTAAAATCTCTTCATTGAGCTATCGGGTATATTTCTTATTTTCCACATTACCATAGGTGACTATGTTGCCAAGTTTTTCACCACTCTAGCTTCCAATAAAATTTTTCTCACTTTCCTGTAAGTTTTCATCATCACCTTCCTCAGGCCCACCCTGCCTCTCCACCTGCCATCTCATCTCTATCAGTGCCACATGTTTCTGGTTTTTGATATGGCATCACCCCACTTCCAGGAATATTGACTCTGGGTTATCAAGTTAAAATTAAAATTCTTTCATATTCAGTATGCTTTAAGAAAAATGAGTAAATTTTGGAAATTTTTCCATTAAAACGGCTAAAAATTTGAAAAGTGTGTATGTGTATGATATGGTGATTTTTAAGAATCTTTTAGAGATATTAAAATATTAGTGTATAACATGATGTAATTTCTGGGACGTGCATCGGAACAATATATTAGTGGGGGAAATGGAGTATGGGTACAATTTGATCATAGCTCCTGATGACCAAAAATGTTAGTGGCTTCTGATGAGGCATCTATTATGTGGTGTCTGTTTCTTGGCACAAATGAACAGTGTAGTTAGAAATGTCATTCTGGGACCAGGTGTGGTGGCTTATGCCTGTAATCCCAGCACTTTGGGAGGCTGAGACAGGCGACTCATGAGATCAGGAGTTCGAGACCAGCCTGGCCAATGTGGTGAAACCCCGTCTCTACTAAGAATACAAAAATTAGCTGGACGTGGTGGTGCTTGCCTGAAATCCCAGCTACTCCGGAGGCTGAGGCAGAAGAATTGCTTGAACTTGGGAGGTGGAGGTTGCAGTGAACCGAGATTGCACCGCTACGTCCCAGGCTGGGTGACAGAGCAAGACTTCATTCAAAGGGAAAAAAAAAAAAAAGCCACTCTATAACTGTTAGAGCTCATTGATCCACCAAGAGTTTCTCACCAAACACCAGGATACCCAGGTCCATACTCTTAGGACCATTGCCTTAAACTGCATGCAGTACTTTAACATTTCTCAAAGAGAAACCTTTAAAACAGACCAGTTGTGGTGACTCACACCTGTAACCCCAATGCCTTGGGAGACCAGTGTGGGAGGATGGCTTGAGGATAGGAGTTTGAGACCAGCCTGACCAACATAGTGGGACCTTGTCCCTACAAAAAATAGAAAACATTGGCTGGGTGTTGTCACATGCACCTGTAGTCTTATCTGCCTGGGAGGCTGAGCCCAGGAATTCGAGGCTGCAGGGAGCCATGATTTTATCACTGTACTTAGCCTGGATACCTAAGTGACACTGTCTCTAAAAAACCACAACAATAGCAACAACAACAAAAACCTTTAAAACAACAATTAAAGAGATATCCTATTCTATTGAATACAAAGCCAGAGCTTTAATAGGAAATTTTATATTGTTAATTTTGTGGGTTTCTTTTTGTTGTTTTGAGACAGAGTCACCCAGTTGAGTTGTTTTGCCTGTCACCCAGGCTGGAGTGCAGTGGTGCGATCTCAGCTCACTACAACTTCTGCCTCCTGGGTTCAGGCGATTCTCCTGCCTCAGCCTCCCAAGTAGCTGGGATTATAGGCGCACACCACCACACCCAGCCAATTTTTTGTGTCTTTAGTAGAGCCGAGGTTTCACAGTGTTGGCCAGGCTGATCTTGAATTCCTGACCTTGTGATCTGCCTGCCTCGGCCTCCCAAAGTGCTGGGATTACAGGCATGAGCCACCGTGCCTGGCCTAATTTTTTATTTTTAAAAAGATAGATCTCGTTTTGTTACTCAACGTTGGAGTACAGTGGCATGATCATAGTGCACCGCAACCTCATCCTACTGGGTTCAGGTGATCCTCCTGCCTCAGCCTGCTGAGTAGCTGGTACTACAGGTGCATACCACTATGCCTGACTAATTTTTTAG
>NW_016108001.1:462135-468984 GCF_001604975.1 Cebus imitator
GAGATGGGCTCTTGCTATGTTGCCCAGACTTGTCTCAAATTCCTGGCCTCAAGTGATCCTCCTGCCTCAGCCTCCTACAGTGCTGGGATTACAGGCATTTAACAGATGAATTTAAATAATTCTATTTCCTCCTTGACCAAGAATTATTTAACAGAGTTTTTAAAATTTCCAGGTGGAATAACTTTATTTTCTAGTTTTCTTTTATTGCAATATAATTAAGGAATTTTTTTTTTCTTTTTTTTTTTCGAGATGGAGTCTCACTCTGTAGCTCAGGCTAGAGTGCAGTGGCACAACCTCGGCTCATTGCAACCTCAGCCTCCCAGGTCCTGGTTCAAGCAATTGTCCTGCCTCAGTCTCCCGAGTAGCTGGGATTACAGGCACATGCCACCATGCCCAGCTAATTTTTGTATTTTTAATAGAGACAGGGTTTCACCATGTTGGCCAGGCTGATCTTGAACTCCTGACCTCGTGATCCACCCACCTTGGCCTCCCAAAGTGCTGGGATCAGGCATGAGCCACCATGCCTGGCCAATTAAGGAGTTTAAAAAAAAATTTTGCTACTTCTTAGAATTTATTGATTTTTTTTTTGGTAACTTAGTGTTCAGTTTTCATAAATGTTCCATGGACATTTGTTAAGATTTTTGTTTTTTAATTTTAGGCCACAGAATGCACCCATAATATTGTAGCTTATCAACTAGGTTAAATAACCTCGTTATTTTTGTCTACATGAACTGCTATGGTCTAAGAAGTAGAAGTCTCTTGTTTCTAGTATATTTCTATAGATGTTTGCCCTTTCTGTTTCTAATTTATAACATACTTTTATTTTATTTTTATTTATTTATTTTTAAGACAGAGTCTCACACCGTCACCCAGGTTGGAGTACAGTGGCGTGATCTCGACTCACTGCAACCTCCATCTCCCGGGTTCAAGCGATTCTCCTGCCTCAGTCTCCTGAGTAGCTGGGATTACAGGTGTACACCACCATGCCCAGCTAATTTTTTTGTATTTTTAGTAGAGACAGGGTTTCACCATGTTGGCCAGACTGGTCTGGAAATCCTGGCCTCAAGTGATCTGCCCGTCTCGGCCTCTCAAAGTGCTGGAATTACAGGTGTCAGCCCCTGTGACTGGCCATAATATACTTGTAATAGCAAAAAGCACAATTACTTTTGCACGATCCTAATAGCTGTGCTGTTTGGCACATATATATTCACAATTGTTCTATCTTAGTTTTGAATCATACCTCTTAGGGGGACAGTTTAGATATCCCCTTAATAGCTGTGAGACCTTGTATATTATCTAACTTCTGTGAGCTTCAGATTGGCAAAAAACAGTACTAACATGTACTTCAATATATTGAGGTTTAAAAATGTTTTAATTATTCTGTCCTATTAGAAAAGTAATACATACTCGATGTGTAAAATTTGGACAATACTTAAATGCATAAAGAGGAAAATGTGCCTATAATGCATATAAAGGAAAAGAAAACTATACATAATACATAAAGGCAGAAAGATTACTCAGTGGGATTTTTAAAACTAAACTGAATGTGTAAATGGGGAAAAATTACTATAATCCCAACACCCAAAGGTACCCACTGTATTTTTTTTTTTTTTTTTTGGAAATGGAGTCTTGATCTGTTGCCCAGGCCAGAGTGCAATAGCACAGTCTTGGCTCACTGCAACCTCTGCCACCTGGGTTCAAGCAATACTTCTGCTTCAGTCTCCCGAGTAGCTGGGATTACAGATGTGCACCACCATGCTCAGCTAATTTTTTGTATGTTTAGTAGAGATGGGGTTTCACCAGGCTGACCAGGCTGGTCTCGAACTCCTGACCTGGTGGTCCGCCTGCCTTGGCCTCCCAAAGTCCTGAGATTATAGGCATGAACCACCGTGCCTGACCCCCACTGTATTTTTATGCTCCTCTCAGGACTTTTTTTTTTTTAGATGCATTTAGTGATTTTTAAATTATTTTTTAGAATTCTTTTCTTACTGGAGTAATAGCTGATGTTTATAAATTAAAATATTACAGTGTTATGGAGCAAAAAGTAAAAGCCCTCCCATTAGCAGTTTGATATACATTTGTTTAGACTTTTCTCTGTGTATATACAATGTGTGGATATAATTTAAGCTCAAGTATAGAATCATACTGTATATTTCAAAGTATATTTGATTTTATAACTTAATTTTTATACCTAAGATTTCTGTAATACACTTTGACAGTTGTATATGTGGATCAACTTCATTCTTTTTAAAAGCTATATAGTTTTCATTGTATTGATATAATTTATTAGATGATTTCCAAATATTCACTGTAATTAATAGTATTATATTGAACATTCATTCATTTAATAAATATTTAATGATTACCTGCTGTGTGCCAAGCACTATTTTTGGTGTTGAAAACTGGTAAACAAATCTTAAGTTTCAGCCTTCACAAAGCTGTTCTCTAGTAAGCACTCCTAGCTTTGTGTATTTGTGACAATTTCAATATATAACCTTTTTTTTTTTTTAAAGCGATGCAGTCTCACTGTGTTGCCCAGGCTGAACTTGAACTCTTGGGCTCAACTGATCCTCCCACCTCAGCCTCCTGAGTAGCTGGGATTACAGGTACATGTCACTATGCCAAAGTCAGAACATTTTTGAAAGCAGAATTGTTGGGGCTAAGAGTTCACATTAGATACTGCTAAATCTCTTTCATCTTTTCTCATCTGATAGAAGAAAAGGACAAAACTCTTGTCATTGTTTTTAATAATTGTGATTATTATTAAGATTAAGCTTTTTTTAATGTCGTTGGCCATTTGTATTTCTTATTTTATGAATTACCTATCTTAAGGATTACAAATAATATCTGATAAGTAATACATTGCTTTTGAAACATATTAGGTATATAACATTTGGTTAGATGATTATAGTTTCTATTATTATTTCATTTTTTAATAATCAGTCTGACAAATACAAGTTCAATGTCTCTAATTCAAAAATCCAAAATCTGGAATACTCCAAAATCCAAAACTTCTTGAGTGCTGACATGACATGGCAAGTGGAACATTTCATACCTGACCTCGTGTAACATGTTGCAGTCAAAACACAGGCACACAACACACAGTTTATTCAGCGACCTCAAGGGAAAAAAGACCCTCCCCCCCACCCCCAGTGCTCTCCAGTTAAATCTTTTCAAAGAACAGCATGATGGTGATGCCAGACAACTACAAATTATCCACATGGTGGCTGAGATAGTTGAAACCTTTGCTTTCTGATGGTTCAATGTATACAGACTTTGTTTTCTGCACAAAATTGTTTATAATATTGTATAAAGTTATCTTTAGCCTATGTGTATAAGGTGTATATGAAACATAAATGAATTTTGTGTTTAGAAAATTCCATTCCCAAGGTATCTCATTATGTGTGTGAGAATATTTCAAAATCTAAAGAATTTTGAAATCTGAAACACTTTTGGTCCCAAGGATTTTGGATAGGGAATACTCAACCTGTAATGGAAAAAAAGATGGAAAAGCCTCTTGCTCATATATCAAGATTTATTTACTGAATGATTTAATGAGTCCATATATCTTCCAAAAACCCTGTCTACAGATTACAGCCTCTGAATTTTTCTCTCAATTTGAAAGGCTGAGAATCGCTGATAACAAAAGCAAACGTGCTCTAACAGAATGTTGAATAAAAGAGAAGCTGTGCTTTCCTAAATAAATTTTTGAATTCATTTGTGTTTAGATGATCTTTTTTAACTTTGCATCATGCATTTTTAATTGATACAATTTACACACAGTAAAATACACAATCTAACGTGCTGGATTGTTTTTTAAATAGTTTCCCTGAGGCCTGGCACAGTGGCTCACACCTTTAATCTCAATAGTTTGGGAGGCCAGAAGTCGAGACCATCCTGGGCAACATAGCAAGACCCTGTCTCTACAAAAAAAAATTAAAATTGCCTGGGTATGGTGGAACACACCAGTAGCCCTAGCTACTTGAGAGGCTGAGATAGGAGGATCTTAAGTTAAGCCCAGGAGTTGAAGGCTGCAGTGAGGTATGATCAATCACACTACTGCACTCCACCCTGAGCAATAGAGACCCTGTCTCAAAAAAAAAAGTTTCACTAAAATGAGAAACCAAAAATTTTAGTATATTTTCACTAATTTGGGGGGAGTGGTGTGGGGATAGGTAGCAGCCATGTTCATGGTACTTTGGGCAGTGTTCTCTAGAACATTTGTAGTACTTTTCACGTTATTTTTTTTTATTTTTTTACTTTTCATGTTATTATACACTATCACCTATTAAGGTAGCTATTCGGTTAAAGTGCTGTAGAAATGGAGATGATGAGAAGTTCTCATTGATTATGTAATTTCCTAGATAGTATTAACTCATAACAGTTAAAAAATTTTTTTTTTTTGGCTGAATTTTCAAAAGTTAGTTGATTTTATAGGTACAGTGTAGTGAATGTAAGTGCTAGCCAGTGCTGGAGCTAACATTAGAACGTTACCCTTCTGACTCTAGTTTCATGTTCTTCCCATTAACCCTACTTCCTCTTGAGAGGCTTGGACTGACTCTGACCCACAGACTTCTCAGATTATTTTTTGATAATTCTTTACCAGTTTGATGTCTTGAAAATTGCTACTTCATTCTAAAAATAGGTAATAGAAAACATCCTGTTTCCTGATGAGTCTAGGTAATTAGTTCTAAGTAATTCTTTTTTTTTTTTTTTTGAATTTGGAGTTTCATTCTGTCACCCAGGTTGGAGTACAATAGGGTGATCTCAGCTCACTGCAACCTCTACCTCCCAGGCTCAAGTGATCCTCTTGCCTCAGCCTCTCAGGTAGCTGAGACCGCAGATGCACGCCACTATGCCTGGCTAATTTTTTGTATTTTTGGTAAAGATAGGGTTTCTCCATGTTGCCCAGGCTTGTCTTGAGCTCCTCAGCTCAAGTGATCCACCAACCTTGGCCTCCCAAAGTGCTGGGATTATAGGTATAAGGACTGTGCCCAGCTCTAGGTAACTCTTAATTGTGTTTTTACATGTGTGGGATTTCCTTTAAGCCACTTATGTGGCCTTTGAGAAATTGTGATACCAAGTGTTAAACACAAAAATGGAAACTTCCACTGTTGAAAGACTCATCCTTTCTGTCCTGAAGGACAACAGGCATTTCTTGCTGTCGTTCTGGGTTTAACTTGTACCTCTTCAGGAGGCACATGGCTCTGGAGGCAGGCTCGAAGTGTTTCCTGAGTATTTTCCCTGCCTCCTTTTAAACAATCATCTATCATTGCTTCAGTAACTTTAGCATTTTCAGTGAGTCTTTTGACTCAATAAAGTATACAGTAGGGATAAAGAATAAAGAATACAAATTTTATTAGCCTCATTTTTATTTAAAAATAATTTTGGGCTGGGTGTGGTGGCTCACACCTGTAATCCCAGCACTTTGGGAGGCTTAGGAGGGTGGATCATGAGGTCAAGAGATTGAGACCATCCTGGCCAACACGGTGAAACCCCATCTCTACTAAAAATACAAAAATAAGCTGGGTGTGGTGATGTGTGCCTATAGTCCCAGCTACTCCAGAGGCTGAGGTAGGAGAGTTGCTTGAACCCAGGAGGGAGGTGGAGGTTGCGGTGAGCCGAGATCGCGCCATTGCACTCTAGCCTGGCGAAGGAATAAGACTCTGTCTCAAAACAAAAAAAAATTTGTACTTAATTGAAATATAGATAAGCTATGTTTGAGTTTAAAAAAAAAAAAAAGATGAGTGACTCAGAGCTAACCACTCTGGCCAGAGCTTCTGAATGATGTCTTAAAATTTCTCCAGTGAAACTGACAAGAACCTGAACAAGTCTGACAAATTTGTAATTTCATCAGAAACTGGGCAAAAGGAAATTTATGGTAAAAGTAAATACTTATCCATTGTAGACCGTTGGACAGCCACAGCTCTCAGAGCCTGCCTTGCTCAAATATATTCAGTGTGTATATACAAAATATTCAACCTTTGCTTTAAAAGGCAAATAGAACACTATTCCTTTGTATAATCCTTAAAGGTTCACTTTCTGGTTTGTGCTTTATTACCAAAACCATATTTGTTTATATGTATTTCCCCTTATTCTATATGAAAGGTGATCTGGTAAATCTGTTAAATCCTTTACAAAAACATTACCGCTCAAACTTACTTTGAAATATTTATAACTCCTGAGTAATTGTGTTGAATAACATTTCACTATATAGCTTATAGTGGTTTCATTCCCAGTACAGCCATCAGATTGTGTACCAAAAGAATTCCATCTTATTTCATGTATTTCTCATGACTCACTGTTTCTGTATTTCACCTAAAATAGACTAATACTCCTTTCCCCCACTTCTTCTTTGTAGATTTTGTTCTAAGAGAAGATAGGCTTAAAACAGAATAATTTTGGGGAGCAAAATTACATGGGTTTTTCCATCTGGGTAATCTATTTTGGCTTTTATTATTGTGGAGGAGAATATAGCTCATACAGTAGATGTTTGTTGTTTGTTTTTTTTTTCCTGCTTGTATTTTTTTTAAGAAATAATTTCTTGACAAAATCAGCAACAATTCTTCTTACACTTTTCTTGTATTTCTTCATCCAGTTGGCTCTCCTGTATTCTGCTTGCCTATTGTGATACTCAGTGAACCTAAGGAGCTACATACAGCACTTTCATTTTAAAATGCAGAAATTGAAACAATTGACAAATGCTTGTCACATAGAAAAAATTCCAAACTCTGGTGAAACCCCATCTCTACTAAAAATACAAAAAATTAGCTGGGCATGGTGGCGCATGCCTGTAGTCCCAGCTACTCAGGAGGCTGAGGCAGGAGAATTGCTTGAACCCAGGAGGCG